>NW_022987879.1:150000-172500 GCF_902827165.1 Trematomus bernacchii
AATGACTACACAATGACTACACAATGACTACACAATGACTACACAAAGACTACACAATGACTACACAATGACTACACAATGACTACACAATGACTACATAATGAAGACTACACAATGACATACAATGACTACACAATGACTACACAATGACATACAATGACTACACAATGACTACACAATGACTACACAATGACTACACAATGACTACACAATGACTACATAATGAAGACTACACAATGACATACAATGACTACACAATGACTACACAATGACTACACAATGACTACACAAAGACTACACAATGACTACACAACGACTACACAATGACTACACAATGACTACACAATGACTACACAATGACTACACAAAGACTACACAATGACTACACAATGACTACACAATGACTACACAATGACTACACAAAGACTACACAATGACTACACAATGACTACACAGTGACTACACAATGACTACACAAAGACTACACAATGACTACACAATGACTACACAATGAAGACTACACAATGACATACAATGACTACACAATGACTACACAATGACTACACAATTACTACACAATGACTACACAATGACTACACAATGACTACACAATGACTACACAATGACTACACAATGAAGACTACACAATGACTACACAATGACTACACAATTACTACACAATGACTACACAATGACTACACAATGACTACACAATGACTACACAATGACATACAAAAAAAAACACAAAATTCACCAAAATACACACAATATGACCAAAAAAGACATCAAAGAACTACAAAAAGACACAAAATAATTAAAAAGACACACAAAATCACTTCAGTGACAAAGAAAACACACAAAATGACGAAAAGAGAAATAATCAACAGACCCAAAAGGAACTGTAAGAGACACAAAAGGTTTCCAAAAGACACAAAAGGACCCCAAAATATACATAATGACTAATAATAGACACAACATAACGAAAAAATACAAAATTAACCAAAATACACACAATATGACCAAAAAAGACACAAAATGACTACAAAAACACACAAACTCACTAAAAAGACACACAAAATTACTTCAGTGACAAAAAATCCACACAAACTGACGAACAGAATAATCAACAGACCCAAAAGGAACTGTAAGAGAAACAAAAGGTTTCCAAAAGACACAAAATTACTATAAAAAGACAGAAAACACGCAAAATTAACAAAAACAGAAAAACTGAAAAAGACACACAATTATTAAAGAATAAACAAATCAAAACATCAAAGCTACAAGAAAAGGAAAAAAGGGATTATGAAACGTGTTTTTTACATCTACCATACACCCTTTTCTTCTAATATCTCTTTGAAAGCAATCATCATTATTCTGCCTCCTGACACAAGAAGAGTAGGTGTCTCTTTGTTTCTGCACTGATTTGTTTTACATCCATTGTCCATTGTTCTGCTGCGTTGTGAGGGATGGTTGTGGCTCCCCTCCTCTCGTGGTGGGAGTGAGAGGCCTGACCCAAACAGACGCCGGCGCCTAGAGCCCGGCTTCCTCCCAGATGATGTGCTCGGACGTGGGCTGAGCGATGGAGTTTGGACTCTGACAATCAATCTGACGGCGCAGCGTGGGCGTTCCTCCGGATTTGGGCTTTCCGGACAGAGAGAGGGCGCTGATCAGAGACTCGTGGAGGATCTGGGACGAGATCTTGTCTTGGACGTGCTTTGCTTTGTAAACTTTGATTCAAGATTCAAGGCTTTAACCCATTGTCATTTGTGCATAGCTACAGTGTAGTTATGACGATGAACATCTGAGGTCACAGACTCCTCCAACAGTGCAACACAATAACACAGATAATAGTGCAAGTCAATACAATGAAATAAAATATAATATAAATAGTGCAAAATAGTAATTGGAATATTGATATGCAAACAGATGAATGTTTGGTCTGTAATTGTATTTATTCTATGAAACTGTTGTTTGGTGTCAATCAGAGATTAAATGACTAAGAAGAGACACACAAGTATTAAAAGAAACACAGTATTGAAAGACAAATACAAAATGACCACAATGAGATGCAAAATGTACTATAATGACACACAAACTGACTCCCAAAAGCCTCAACATGACTACAAAGACAGAAGATTACCACAGAAAGACACAGAATGACTGTAAAGACAAACAAAAGAGACACAAAGTGACTACAGAGACACAAAGTGACTACAGAGACACTACAGAGACACAAAGTGACTACAGAGACACAAAGTGACTACAGAGACACTACAGAGACACAAAGTGACTACAGAGACACAAAGTGACTACAGAGACACAAAGTGACTACAGAGACACATAGTGACTACAGAGACACAAAGTGACTACAGAGACACAAAGTGACTACAGAGACACATAGTGACTACAGAGACACTACAGAGACACTACAGAGACACAAAGTGACTACAGAGACACTACAGAGACACTACAGAGACACAAAGTGACTACAGAGACACAAAGTGACTACAGAGACACTACAGAGACACATAGTGACTACAGAGACACTACAGAGACACTACAGAGACACAAAGTGACTACAGAGACACTACAGAGACACAAAGTGACTACAGAGACACAAAGTGACTACAGAGACACAAAGTGACTACAGAGACACTACAGAGACACTACAGAGACACAAAGTGACTACAGAGACACAAAGTGACTACAGAGACACAAAGTGACTACAGAGACACATAGTGACTACAGAGACACAAAGTGACTACAGAGACACTACAGAGACACAAAGTGATTACAGAGACACTACAGAGACACAAAGTGATTACAGAGACACTACAGAGACACAAAGTGACTACAGAGACACTACAGAGACACTACAGAGACACAAAGTGACTACAGAGACACAAAGTGACTACAGAGACACATAGTGACTACAGAGACACAAAGTGACTACAGAGACACTACAGAGACACAAAGTGACTACAGAGACACTACAGAGACACAAAGTGATTACAGAGACACTACAGAGACACTACAGAGACACTACAGAGACACAAAATGACTACAGAGACACAAAGTGACTACAGAGACACAAAGTGATTACAGAGACACAAAGTGACTACAGAGACACATAGTGACTACAGAGACACAAAGTGACTACAGAGACACAAAGTGACTACAGAGACACAAAGTGACTACAGAGACACTACAGAGACACAAAGTGACTACAGAGACACAAAGTGACTACAGAGACACAAAATGACTACAGAGACACATAGTGACTACAGAGACACAAAGTGACTACAGAGACACTACAGAGACACAAAGTGACTACAGAGACACAAAGTGACTACAGAGACACAAAGTGACTACAGAGACACATAGTGACTACAGAGACACATAGTGACTACAGAGACACTACAGAGACACAAAGTGACTACAGAGACACTACAGAGACACAAAGTGACTACAGAGACACAAAGTGACTACAGAGACACAAAGTGACTACAGAGACACAAAGTGACTACAGAGACACAAAGTGACTACAGAGACACATAGTGACTACAGAGACACATAGTGACTACAGAGACACTACAGAGACACTACAGAGACACAACGTGACTACAGAGACACAAAATGACTACAGAGACACAAAGTGACTACAGAGACACAAAGTGACTACAGAGACACTACAGAGACACAAAGTGACTACAGAGACACAAAGTGACTACAGAGACACAAAATGACTACAGAGACACAAAGTGACTACAGAGACACAAAGTGACTACAGAGACACAAAGTGACTACAGAGACACATAGTGACTACAGAGACACATAGTGACTACAGAGACACTACAGAGACACTACAGAGACACAACGTGACTACAGAGACACAAAGTGACTACAGAGACACAAAGTGACTACAGAGACACTACAGAGACACAAAGTGACTACAGAGACACAAAGTGACTACAGAGACACAAAATGACTACAGAGACACAAAGTGACTACAGAGACACAAAGTGACTACAGAGACACTACAGAGACACAAAGTGACTACAGAGACACAAAGTGACTACAGAGACACAAAGTGACTACAGAGACACAAAATGACTACAGAGACACAAAGTGACTACAGAGACACAAAATGACTACAGAGACACAAAGTGACTACAGAGACACAAAATGACTACAGAGACACAAAGTGACTACAGAGACACAAAGTGACTACAGAGACACATAGTGACTACAGAGACACAAAGTGACTACAGAGACACTACAGAGACACAAATGACTACAGAGACACAAAGTGACTACAGAGACACAAAGTAACTACAGAGACACAAAGTGACTACAGAGACACGAAGTGACTACAGAGACACTACAGAGACACAAAGTGACTACAGAGACACTACAGAGACACAAAATGACTACAGAGACACAAAGTGACTACAGAGACACATAGTGACTACAGAGACACATAGTGACTACAGAGACACTACAGAGACACAAAGTGACTACAGAGACACAAAGTGACTACAGAGACACATAGTGACTACAGAGACACTACAGAGACACAAAGTGACTACAGAGACACAAAGTGACTACAGAGACACTACAGAGACACAAAGTGACTACAGAGACACATAGTGACTACAGAGACACTACAGAGACACAAAGTGACTACAGAGACACAAAGTGACTACAGAGACACTACAGAGACACAAAGTGACTACAGAGACACAAAGTGACTACAGAGACACTACAGAGACACAAAGTGACTACAGAGACACAAAGTGACTACAGAGACACAAAGTGACTACAGAGACACTACAGAGACACAAAGTGACTACAGAGACACAAAGTGACTACAGAGACACTACAGAGACACAAAGTGACTACAGAGACACAAAGTGACTACAGAGACACAAAGTGACTACAGAGACACTACAGAGACACAAAGTGACTACAGAGACACAAAGTGACTACAGAGACACTAAGTGACTACAGAGACACAAAGTGACTACAGAGACACAAAATGACTACAGAGACACAAAGTGACTACAGAGACACAAAGTGACTACAGAGACACTACAGAGACACAAAGTGACTACAGAGACACAAAATGACTACAGAGACACAAAGTGACTACAGAGACACTACAGAGACACTAAGTGACTACAGAGACACAAAGTGACTACAGAGACACTACAGAGACACTAAGTGACTACAGAGACACAAAGTGACTACAGAGACACTACAGAGACACTAAGTGACTACAGAGACACAAAGTGACTACAGAGACACTACAGAGACACTAAGTGACTACAGAGACACAAAGTGACTACAGAGACACAAAGTGACTACAGAGACACTACAGAGACACAAAGTGACTACAGAGACACAAAATGACTACAGAGACACAAAATGACTACAGAGACACAAAGTGACTACAGAGACACTACAGAGACACAAAGTGACTACAGAGACACAAAATGACTACAGAGACACAAAGTGACTACAGAGACACAAAATGACTACAGAGACACAAAGTGACTACAGAGACACAAAGTGACTACAGAGACACAAAGTGACTACAGAGACACTACAGAGACACAAAGTGACTACAGAGACACAAAGTGACTACAGAGACACAAAATGACTACAGAGACACAAAATGACTACAGAGACACAAAGTGACTACAGAGACACAAAGTGACTACAGAGACACTACAGAGACACAAAGTGACTACAGAGACACAAAATGACTACAGAGACACAAAGTGACTACAGAGACACATAGTGACTACAGAGACACGAAGTGACTACAGAGACACTACAGAGACACAAAGTGACTACAGAGACACAAAGTGACTACAGAGACACATAGTGACTACAGAGACACAAAGTGACTACAGAGACACAAAGTGACTACAGAGACACTACAGAGACACAAAGTGACTACAGAGACACAAAGTGACTACAGAGACACAAATTGACTACAGAGACACATAGTGACTACAGAGACACATAGTGACTACAGAGACACTACAGAGACACAAAGTGACTACAGAGACACAAAGTGACTACAGAGACACAAAGTGACTACAGAGACACTACAGAGACACAAAGTGACTACAGAGACACAAAGTGACTACAGAGACACAAAGTGACTACAGAGACACAAAGTGACTACAGAGACACATAGTGACTACAGAGACACATAGTGACTAAAGAGACACAAAGTGACTACAGAGACACTACAGAGACACAAAGTGACTACAGAGACACAAAGTGACTACAGAGACACAAAGTGACTACAGAGACACATAGTGACTACAGAGACACATAGTGACTACAGAGACACTACAGAGACACAAAGTGACTACAGAGACACATAGTGACTACAGAGACACATAGTGACTACAGAGACACTACAGAGACACAAAGTGACTACAGAGACACTACAGAGACACAAAGTGACTACAGAGACACATAGTGACTACAGAGACACTACAGAGACACTACAGAGACACAAAGTGACTACAGAGACACTACAGAGACACAAAGTGACTACAGAGACACTACAGAGACACAAAGTGACTACAGAGACACAAAGTGACTACAGAGACACTACAGAGACACAAAGTGACTACAGAGACACAAAGTGACTACAGAGACACATAGTGACTACAGAGACACAAAGTGACTACAGAGACACAAAGTGACCACAGAGACACTACAGAGACACAAAGTGACTACAGAGACACAAAGTGACTACAGAGACACTACAGAGACACAAAGTGACTACAGAGACACAAAGTCACTACAGAGACACATAGTGACTACAGAGACACATAGTGACTACAGAGACACTACAGAGACACAAAGTGACTACAGAGACACAAAGTGACTACAGAGACACATAGTGACTACAGAGACACAAAGTGACTACAGAGACACATAGTGACTACAGAGACACAAAGTGACTACAGAGACACAAAGTGACTACAGAGACACTACAGAGACACAAAGTGACTACAGAGACACAAAGTGACTACAGAGACACTACAGAGACACAAAGTGACTACAGAGACACAAAATGACTACAGAGACACAAAGTGACTACAGAGACACAAAGTGACTACAGAGACACTACAGAGACACAAAGTGACTACAGAGACACAAAGTGACTACAGAGACACTACAGAGACACAAAGTGACTACAGAGACACAAAGTGACTACAGAGACACTACAGAGACACAAAGTGACTACAGAGACACAAAGTGACTACAGAGACACTACAGAGACACAAAGTGACTACAGAGACACAAAATGACTACAGAGACACAAAGTGACTACAGAGACACATAGTGACTACAGAGACACATAGTGACTACAGAGACACAAAGTGACTACAGAGACACTACAGAGACACAAAGTGACTACAGAGACACAAAGTGACTACAGAGACACAAAGTGACTACAGAGACACTACAGAGACACAAAGTGACTACAGAGACACTACAGAGACACAAAGTGACTACAGAGACACAAAGTGACTACAGACACACAAAGTGACTACAGAGACACAAAATGACTACAGAGACACAAAGTGACTACAGAGACACAAAGTGACTACAGAGACACAAAGTGACTACAGAGACACATAGTGACTACAGAGACACATAGTGACTACAGAGACACTACAGAGACACAAAGTGACTACAGAGACACATAGTGACTACAGAGACACATAGTGACTACAGAGACACTACAGAGACACAAAGTGACTACAGAGACACTACAGAGACACAAAGTGACTACAGAGACACATAGTGACTACAGAGACACTACAGAGACACTACAGAGACACAAAGTGACTACAGAGACACTACAGAGACACAAAGTGACTACAGAGACACTACAGAGACACAAAGTGACTACAGAGACACAAAGTGACTACAGAGACACTACAGAGACACAAAGTGACTACAGAGACACAAAGTGACTACAGAGACACATAGTGACTACAGAGACACAAAGTGACTACAGAGACACAAAGTGACCACAGAGACACTACAGAGACACAAAGTGACTACAGAGACACAAAGTGACTACAGAGACACTACAGAGACACAAAGTGACTACAGAGACACAAAGTCACTACAGAGACACATAGTGACTACAGAGACACATAGTGACTACAGAGACACTACAGAGACACAAAGTGACTACAGAGACACAAAGTGACTACAGAGACACTACAGAGACACAAAGTGACTACAGAGACACAAAGTGACTACAGAGACACTACAGAGACACAAAGTGACTACAGAGACAAAAAATGACTACAGAGACACAAAGTGACTACAGAGACACATAGTGACTACAGAGACACATAGTGACTACAGAGACACAAAATGACTACAGAGACACAAAGTGACTACAGAGACACAAAGTGACTACAGAGACACATAGTGACTACAGAGACACTACAGAGACACAAAGTGACTACAGAGACACAAAGTGACTACAGAGACACATAGTGACTACAGAGACACATAGTGACTACAGAGACACTACAGAGACACAAAGTGACTACAGAGACACTACAGAGACACATAGTGACTACAGAGACACAAAGTGACTACAGAGACACAAAGTGACCACAGAGACACTACAGAGACACAAAGTGACTACAGAGACACAAAGTGACTACAGAGACACTACAGAGACACAAAGTGACTACAGAGACACAAAGTCACTACAGAGACACATAGTGACTACAGAGACACATAGTGACTACAGAGACACTACAGAGACACAAAGTGACTACAGAGACACAAAGTGACTACAGAGACACTACAGAGACACAAAGTGACTACAGAGACACAAAGTGACTACAGAGACACTACAGAGACACAAAGTGACTACAGAGACACAAAATGACTACAGAGACACAAAGTGACTACAGAGACACATAGTGACTACAGAGACACATAGTGACTACAGAGACACAAAATGACTACAGAGACACAAAGTGACTACAGAGACACATAGTGACTACAGAGACACATAGTGACTACAGAGACACAAAGTGACTACAGAGACACTACAGAGACACAAAGTGACTACAGAGACACAAAGTGACTACAGAGACACAAAGTGACTACAGAGACACTACAGAGACACAAAGTGACTACAGAGACACAAAGTGACTACAGAGACACAAAGTGACTACAGAGACACAAAGTGACTACAGAGACACTACAGAGACACAAAGTGACTACAGAGACACAAAGTGACTACAGAGACACAAAGTGACTACAGAGACACAAAGTGACTACAGAGACACAAAATGACTACAGAGACACTACAGAGACACAAAGTGACTACAGAGACACAAAGTGACTACAGAGACACTACAGAGACACAAAGTGACTACAGAGACACAAAGTGACTACAGAGACACTACAGAGACACAAAGTGACTACAGAGACACAAAATGACTACAGAGACACAAAGTGACTACAGAGACACATAGTGACTACAGAGACACTACAGAGACACAAAGTGACTACAGAGACACAAAGTGACTACAGAGACACAAAGTGACTACAGAGACACTACAGAGACACAAAGTGACTACAGAGACACTACAGAGACACAAAGTGACTACAGAGACACAAAGTGACTACAGAGACACAAAGTGACTACAGAGACACAAAATGACTACAGAGACACAAAGTGACTACAGAGACACTACAGAGACACAAAATGACTACAGAGACACAAAGTGACTACAGAGACACTACAGAGACACAAAGTGACTACAGAGACACAAAATGACTACAGAGACACAAAGTGACTACAGAGACACAACAGAGACACAAAGTGACTACAGAGACACAAAATGACTACAGAGACACAAAGTGACTACAGAGACACAAAGTGACTACAGAGACACTACAGAGACACAAAGTGACTACAGAGACACTACAGAGACACAAAGTGACTACAGAGACACAAAGTGACTACAGAGACACTACAGAGACACAAAATGACTACAGAGACACAAAGTGACTACAGAGACACAAAGTGACTACAGAGACACATAGTGACTACAGAGACACTACAGAGACACAAAATGACTACAGAGACACAAAGTGACTACAGAGACACTACAGAGACACAAAATGACTACAGAGACACAAAGTGACTACAGAGACACTACAGAGACACAAAGTGACTACAGAGACACAACATGACTACAGAGACACAAAGTGACTACAGAGACACAAAGTGACTACAGAGACACTACAGAGACACAAAGTGACTACAGAGACACTACAGAGAAACAAAATGACTACAGAGACACAAAGTGACTACAGAGACACTACAGAGACACAAAGTGACTACAGAGACACAACATGACTACAGAGACACAAAGTGACTACAGAGACACAAAGTGACTACAGAGACACTACAGAGACACAAAGTGACTACAGAGACACTACAGAGACACAAAATGACTACAGAGACACAAAGTGACTACAGAGACACTACAGAGACACAAAATGACTACAGAGACACAAAGTGACTACAGAGACACAAAGTGACTACAGAGACACTACAGAGACACAAAATGACTACAGAGACACAAAGTGACTACAGAGACACAAAGTGACTACAGAGACACATAGTGACTACAGAGACACTACAGAGACACAAAATGACTACAGAGACACAAAGTGACTACAGAGACACTACAGAGACACAAAATGACTACAGAGACACAAAGTGACTACAGAGACACTACAGAGACACAAAGTGACTACAGAGACACAACATGACTACAGAGACACAAAGTGACTACAGAGACACAAAGTGACTACAGAGACACTACAGAGACACAAAGTGACTACAGAGACACTACAGAGACACAAAATGACTACAGAGACACAAAGTGACTACAGAGACACTACAGAGACACAAAGTGACTACAGAGACACAACATGACTACAGAGACACAAAGTGACTACAGAGACACAAAGTGACTACAGAGACACTACAGAGACACAAAGTTACTACAGAGACACTACAGAGACACAAAATGACTACAGAGACACAAAATGACTACAGAGACACAAAGTGACTACAGAGACACTACAGAGACACTACAGAGACACTACAGAGACACTACAGAGACACAAAGTGACTACAGAGACACAACATGACTACAGAGACACAAAGTGACTACAGAGACACAAAGTGACTACAGAGACACTACAGAGACACAAAGTGACTACAGAGACACTACAGAGACACAAAATGACTACAGAGACACAAAATGACTACAGAGACACAAAGTGACTACAGAGACACAAAGTGACTACAGAGACACTACAGAGACACAAAGTGACTACAGAGACACAAAGTGACTACAGAGACACTACAGAGACACAAAGTGACTACAGAGACACAAAATGACTACAGAGACACTACAGAGACACAAAATGACTACAGAGACACAAAGTGACTACAGAGACACAAAGTGACTACAGAGACACTACAGAGACACAAAGTGACTACAGAGACACAAAATGACTACAGAGACACAAAGTGACTACAGAGACACATAGTGACTACAGAGACACTACAGAGACACAAAGTGACTACAGAGACACAAAGTGACTACAGAGACACAAAGTGACTACAGAGACACTACAGAGACACAAAGTGACTACAGAGACACTACAGAGACACAAAGTGACTACAGAGACACAAAGTGACTACAGAGACACAAAGTGACTACAGAGACACAAAATGACTACAGAGACACAAAGTGACTACAGAGACACTACAGAGACACAAAATGACTACAGAGACACAAAGTGACTACAGAGACACTACAGAGACACAAAGTGACTACAGAGACACAAAGTGACTACAGAGACACAAAATGACTACAGAGACACAAAGTGACTACAGAGACACAACAGAGACACAAAGTGACTACAGAGACACAAAGTGACTACAGAGACACAAAGTGACTACAGAGACACAAAGTGACTACAGAGACACAAAGTGACTACAGAGACACATAGTGACTACAGAGACACTACAGAGACACAAAATGACTACAGAGACACAAAGTGACTACAGAGACACTACAGAGACACAAAATGACTACAGAGACACAAAGTGACTACAGAGACACTACAGAGACACAAAGTGACTACAGAGACACAACATGACTACAGAGACACAAAGTGACTACAGAGACACAAAGTGACTACAGAGACACTACAGAGACACAAAATGACTACAGAGACACAAAGTGACTACAGAGACACTACAGAGACACAAAGTGACTACAGAGACACAAAGTGACTACAGAGACACAAAATGACTACAGAGACACAAAGTGACTACAGAGACACTACAGAGACACAAAGTGACTACAGAGACACAAAGTGACTACAGAGACACTACAGAGACACAAAGTGACTACAGAGACACTACAGAGACACAAAGTGACTACAGAGACACAAAGTGATTGACCAAATGATTATAAAATGACGATAAACAAATGTAAATATAACATATAAATGACTTATTTGAGTGTAATGGCGCATTTCCACTACAGCACGGTTTAAGCGTGCCGTGCCCGGCCCGTTTTTGGTTGCGTTTCCACGAGGCGTAGTTCCGGCTAGCGGGTACTTTTTCACAGTTTTTCTGGCTCTCCAAAATCGAGGTTCTTTCCGGGCCAACAACCGGGCTGAGTATGTAGTAAACTAGTGAGAGAATCGCTGGCAACTACAACAAAGTGACCATATTTGACCGTGATGTAATTGTAATACACGTTTCAAAATGATGAAGTAACAACATACTGATACCGGTTAGTAAAAACCATGAATTAATGCTTTGTCAAGTCTGCAGACAGACGGCAGGGGAAAAACCTTTTAAAATGCGTGTTTTCTGAATGGAGATTGGCTAAGCTAACGCAGTATATGCTCCGACCGTCCACACTCACAACAACGGCCTATACAGACATAAATAAAGCAGCGACTGTATTCTCCATGACACAGACAGTCTGTGGTTTGTACTTGTTTAACTTTTGTCTAGTTTCTGAACAGATATGAGGAGCTGTGAGCTCTGAGTGCTAACAGCTAACGGCTGTGTTGTTTTTCTGGGGTTCACATTGAAGATCACGTCACGGCTCCGCCTACACTGCGTTACTATAGTTACTACCCCAGTTACTAAACTGTAACGGAAACGCAGCATAAAGTGAGCCTGGCCTAACGAGGCCTAGCCATACCGTACTAAGCCGAGCGAGGCCCTGCAGTGGAAAAGCGCCATACATACATAGATCAGGGTTGCCAACTCTCACGCATCTGGCGTGTGACACACGCTTTCACTCTCAATCTCACGCTCTCACGCTGCCCAACCTATTCTCACGCCACAAACAAGATGAACCGGCGATCGTTTTTGGTTGGTTATTTACAATGTTGAGTTGACAGCTGCTCAAGCTGTCGATCCGCCCCCACCACTCTTAACAACGTTAACAGACAGCAGAGCAGTGGGAGCCGGTTGGTCAATCCCCGACCCGCATGGCGCATGCTCAGATCTGAGATCCAGTAGAAATGATAAAGTAAAAGTCTGCTGCTTATTGTTCTACTAGGCCAACATCGAGTCAGAGAGTATATGAGAGTGAGAGTGTGTTCATTAATATATTTGGCAGTTTGGAGTAAGTCTGTAGATGTGTGTGTGTGTGTGTGTTTCATGTATAGAAGGCCTCTCACGATAATTAATTTTGTTGGATACATTTTCTCGGAAATTATTGCGATAAACGATAATATTGTCGGCACCGTTGTATGACCATTTTAGACCACTGACATAATGATAATATATAATAATAATTCAAGTACATCCTTTCAAACTGCTAGTCACATCCTCATGTAAATGGGAATTTATCGAGTTCATTTTTATTTATCGTACGATAAGTCAATGAATTGCTTATCGCGACAGGCACACAATAAAACAGTGGAAACATGTGTTTGACTTTCATTAGTGAATGAAACTGTGTGTCCTTTATAGTCTGTGTCCATTATTGTGTATTTGTATATATTGTATATATATCCTATATGCTAAGGTCCCGCTGCTGACACGATAGCAGTCATTTAGTGCATATGTGTAATTAAACCCATGATATCAAAGTCTCACTCCAGCCAGGTACCCAAAGCAACCCTGATATAGATACTTGAGTAAAGCATAGTTGGCACTGAGAGAAGTGCCTCCATTAGTTCTTCATGAGTAATAATGAACATATGGAGGATATGAAATAAACCTCACCAAAGGGAAGGTTGCGTAGGAGTTTGTTTTAAAGTCTAACATGACTAACCCACAACATAAAGACATTTTAACTGTTTAAAAAAAGTGCCCTGGAGTTTCTTTGTGATTTTTTTTTATCAACTGAATGAATCTTTAAACATGCAACCTCACGCCATGTTGAATATCTTAGCATCTGTTTGCATCTGATCTGAAAGCTCACCTGCTGTCTGGTTGTGTCCTGGTTAACCAGTATCTGATGAACATCTCGCATAAACAAAGACTTTACAGTAACTGACACCAAACGTCTGTCGCTCTTTAACTGCAATTATGGATCCTCCTCGGTAGATTTACTGCTGTCAGAGCGAGGAAACCGCAAACAGAAAGATCTCTATCTCGCAGATTGTCAGATGATTCATGGCGAAGAGCTGCAGGGACTTGAAAGCGGTGCAAACAAACACATGAAAAGTGGATTTTTAAAATAGAAAAAGGTTGAATAAACAGCATTGTTGGCAGGTGTTTGATTGATTACCCGTAGAGCAAGCCTGCATGCATTTTCACATGTTTTAAATTATTGATTGTAATTACTACTTTCTCTAAGTTGAAGGAGATAATAAATTAATAAAGTTACATTCACCCAGATACCCACAATTCCTTGAGGCCATGACATTTAAAGTGAGACACACCCAACCCAACAAACACATATCATGTGCATGTGCACGGAGCATATTCAGCATTTTCCATCTTATGCCATTATTTACTGATTATTTATATGTTTTTTTGGAGGGGGTAAGTATTACATTTTTTAATTTTTCAACTTTTTCTCCCCATATATAATGACTTTTTTAAAATCCAAATATAACAACCTTTCGAACTTTTCTCCATACAAATATTATTTAAAGCTGGGGTATGTAATTTTGGAGAAACCAGCTCGAGTGCGCTAGAGTTTGAAAATACACAAGCGAAAAAAATCTGCCCCTTCCTTCAGACTTCCTTACAGAGCCCCTCCTCCAACACACACGAACGCGCACATGACCAATAGAGTGGCGAAGTCCCTCCCCTTCCGGTGGACCTCCATGGGACCTTATTTCGGAAAAATTATGTATTGAAGTCAATGGAGAGAGAAAGATTATCTTTCGATCCCGTTTGAATTGTGCCACGAATTACACATATGATGTTTGTCAATTTAAAAGATAATTTTGCAAGTCAAAAAAAAAAAAATGTGTGGTAAAACTGTGAAGTAACACATTTGTTTGTGTGAAATGCCTAATGAACTACATCTCTGGTCAACAACACACGTCACCTAGATGGCCGTCACTACTGTCTTGTCAACAAACGATTGACTACCCTCACTATCACCACAATGAAACACGTCCTGAAGAATGTCATGCAAAGCTGCCTGCCTGCCTTCCTTTGATTCTCTCTGAACTGCCTGGTCGTTTTAATGTTTAATGTCAACCATTTGTGCAGATAGCATGAAGTAGAGAAGATCGCCGATGCTAACGTTAGCGTTAGCATTTCTCCCCCGGAATTAAATGGTGTATTATAGAATGATCACACCGGTGACAGTACTCTTCAAAGGGTTCACGAAATATGACTACTACTCTTACTGTTTAACATTTTGGGTTACTTAATGTTACTTCATGTTAAGGCTAATAAAAATGATAAGGCTGTAATGCTAACTAACGTGCTAGCTACTAGCTAGGTAGCTAACTTGATCAAGCCACTCCTGGTCGTTTCATCAGACGGGAAGCAAAAGAACGAGCAAGACCCATTGCTGGTATGATAACAACCTGGTACTAAGCACACAGGCATCTTGTTAAAGTGATCTTATCTTAGCCAGCGCCATATAGATAGATTATATCTATATGGCGCTGATCTTAGGTATCTGAATGGTGGAGGTAAACAATTGTGACATCACTTACGCGACTCTGGGATTTGTAGTCTTTCTAGTTACGTATTTTTCAAAGTCTTATATTTCAACAGTTTTACGACAAACTGTGACTTTTTTGACATGGAAATGATTTTTTAAGATTGACAAACATCATATGTGTAATTCATGGCACAATTCAAACGGGATCGAAAGATAAGTTTTCTCTCCCCATTGACTTCAATGCATAATTTTTCCGAAATAAGGTCCCATACCCCGGAAGTAAGTGGGCGTGACTTCGCCACTCTATGAGGGCACGAGATAAGTTTGTGCACAGATGGAAGGCTGACAGGCAGGTAGGCCATCCAGTTATTTTAGCCGGGCCGGCTCAGATGATTGGTCGTGCTTTTCACAGTACTACAGCTTCCACAGATAATATTTTGTATATATATTTATTGTCAAAGCACTTCAGATATTCATTGCTATCAGGATGTTAAGAGCATTCCATGGAATATAACAAAAAGTGTTTCTGAAGGGAATTACCTACCCTACCTTTAAAAGTATTTACTCCAAATATAACTACTTTTGCTGACGCTAAAAAACATTTTCACCAAATACCAATACTTTTTTTCTTAATTTTTTTCACGAGCAGAGATTCTATTTTGATTTAAAAATGTGTCTTTTTTTCCCAAAATCTTAAAAAATAGTTTTTATTTCAATATTGCAACTTATTACTGAAAATATAAAACCTTTTTCTCCCCAAATATGAATATTTTACTCCAAGTATAACACATATTTTACCCAAATATTCAAAATCTTTTCTTGAACTATTCTGACTTTTTCCTCCAAATACGATATCTTTATTTTCGTGAAACATTTCACCAACAAACATTATTTTTTTTAATTTAATGCGTATTTTTTCGTAGTTTATTCAAACTTATTTTCTCATGATATAACGACCTTTCTTCTAAAAATATTCCCGCAAAAATGCTACCCTTTTTCTAAAGATAAAACAACTTTTCTTTCGACTTTTCTGTCTGGTGAATAATGAGTCTCTCAGTTGGAGCACGACTCCTTCTTGACTCCTTTGTTTTGGTGTTTTGGACGCAGGCCTTCCAAAAGCTCTCCAAACCCGAGCGAGAGAGCATGGCAGAGAGAGGAAGAACCACGGAGAGAGAGAGAGAGAGAGAGAGAGAGAGAGAGAGAGAGAGAGAGAGAGAGAGAGAGAGAGAGAGAGAGAGAGAGAGAGAGAGAGAGAGAGAGAGAGAGAGAGAGAGAGAGAGAGAGAGAGAAAGCAAAATGAGCGTTTAGCCGCTGGTGTGACTTGCCTGTCGCACCAGACAGATTTCATGATCCCATAATGGCTCGAGCTCGCTTTTCTCGGTGCAAATTCTCGGCGGCGCTTGTGTCGGCTGCACATGCTCCGGCGGCCTAATGAGGCGGCATTAGCCAGCGGAGACACAGTAATTAGAGCCAACGTCAGCGGCGAGGACAGATGGCACGCTAAGACAAGCCTCTCCACTTCACCTCTGCTGTGTGTGTGTGTGTGTGTGTGTGTGTGTGTGTGTGTGTGTGTGTGTGTGTGTGTGTGTGTGTGTGTGTGTGTGTGTGTGTGTGTGTGTGTGTGTGTGTGTGTGTGTGTGTGTGTGTGTCATTACAGAAAAGAGAGGGAAGGCAGAAATGTGTCAGAAGAGAGAGAGAGACTGAGAAGAATTAAAAATGTGTTGGAAGAAGAGAGTAAGAATAAGACAGGCGTCGTATACTTATGCTGTTTAACCTGTGCAATACTCACACCACTTTATAATGTATTACACCGTACATTATGAACAATAATCTATTTTCCGGCATTGATATCATTTACTATATTTATACACTACTATTTATTGTAATACATGTTTTTTAAGGTTGAATTTTTGTTTAGCACAATGTACTTCTACGCTGGCTGACAGGCATTGCAACGGCCCAAAACACTTCCATTGAGAGAAACGCACTGAAGTTTAAAAAATGATGCAACTATGAAAACTCAAATATGCCAAAACACATGCAAACAAAGAAACATCTTCCCCAGCCTGACGAAACACGCGTAGAGTTTACACAAAATGCTAAACCCAACAAAAAAAGGTACAAGAATATAAAAACACAATGGAAACGGGGACACTAAAAAGTGACGCACGCAACTGGACTGGAGCCCTTATTTACGTTGAGGGATTATAAAGTTGATGTCACTGCACACTTTCCTAAAATGTCCGTTTTATCGGCTGTCTTTAACAATATGATCAGATGTTTCCTTCTTATGTTATTGCAGATCTGCTGTAAGCTAGCTAGCTAGCTAGCTAACGTAGCTAACCAGTAAATCAGTAATCAAGACTCGTTGTTCTCTATCCTAACGCCAACCAAGCAGATAACACACAACAATCTGTGAAGAGTGATAATGTGAGAAAGCACTTTCAGGCCCCGCTCACACGGGACCGTTTGCGTTGCACAGTATGCGTATTCAAAAAAGTCTTCCGTTCACATGCATTTGTTTCATTTAACGTGTCTGTTCAAACGAGGCCGCTGGAAACGCTGTAGTACATATGCTGGGACTGTAAGTGGCGCTGTAACTTCCGCCAAAATACACCAAAAGCCGTGAAGAAGAGCAACCGAGCAGACCCGCTGCAATGTTGCCATGGCTACCCTTCTGTTTAAGCCCCGAAACTGAAACTGAAACTGAAAGAAACTGAAAGAAACCGAATCTGTGGATATTGCATCCCCCAAGAAGCACGTCTCCGTGGAGAGGACGGCTCAGAAAGAGAGATATTCTCTACAAACACCGGGTGAGATCCTCCTTTGTCAATATAATGGATCAATGCATGAAATCTGACTCTGTTTATTTTGTTTAAGGAGTATATTGGGCGTTAACAATTCTGGTTTGCCTTTTATAATATTATTTCATTCAAGAACCCCTTGTGCGTTTAATTAACACAGCTATTTTTGATAGTTGCTACAGCAGTGAGCAGGAGAGGTGGGGAGAGGCGGGGCTATCATTATTTTTTCAGGAAATATTCGTATCGAGGTGATTACACGGACTCGGTTGACCCCCCAGAGCGTTTCATTTGCAAATCTATCCACCTTGGGACCCGTTATTGTTTGTGGGGTCAGTTTCTATCGGCCTCGTGTAAATAATAGGGCTATACGCACGCGAAACTATGCAGATACAAGCAGTTTTCTCCTCGTGTAAACGGCGCCTCAGATTCAACACAGTGGATGGAAATTATTTTAAAAGGTGATTGTGAAGTGCATCTGCGTTTTAGTAACGTTAGCTATAGCATCAGCTTGTCCCTTTGCAAAGTGACAAAGAAAGAACTAAATACTGGATATACAACAATATGAGAAATTAACTAGAATATTGTAACAGGAAAAACTCGAACCATTTAGGGACAAAATAAATAGCCCAAAACAACGTTAGCTTAAAATCACATTAGCTTGTTGCTAGCATGGTCACAATAAAGGTGTAAGCCAAATAGGGGAGAAAGAAAACAATGTGAAAAGGAATGTGCACGACAGGAAATAGGTAAGACGTAGTGATTAAGAACAAAATGAAGACCAAAAGTCACATTAAAAATAAAAAGGGACAGAAAATGCAGATGGTGAAAAAAGGACAATGAGCATTCGGTTTTATTCCACTTTACATTTCACATATTTGACTTTCACCATTATGCATGTTTTATTCTTTATTCCTTTTCATGTGTTGAATATATTGCATGTTGCACTGTTGGAGGAGCAAAGAGAGAGAGGAAGGAAATGTGATGGAAGAGCACATGTGGGAATTGATGGGAGAAAAAAGAAGAAGGGATGAGAAATGAAAAAGGAGACGTTTGGGCACGAAAAAGAGACATTGAAGAAATAAAGGAGGCAAAATGTGTCGATAATGAAAAGGGAAGAGGAAGCGTCGGAGAGAGACGGAGAGGAAGCGTCGGAGAGAGACGAGGGTGAGAGTGTGGAGGAAGAACGATAAAAATAGAAAGAGAGGTGAGGAAAGAGAGGAAGAGGAGGACACGGCATAAATAGACGAAGGAGAGGAAGAAGAGAAGAATCGAATGAGAGGCGTAAATGAAGAGAATATGTTGACAAATATAAAGTGAAGACAGGAATGACGAGAACCAAAGAGACAAATATGTCATTGTCGTGTCTACAACATGTCACAGTTATCGCCGTTTAGCAGCTAAACACCTGTCCGTCAGAGCAGAGTTCCACGAGCTCAAACCACGACAACAAATTGCATTAATCTACGGAAAAATGCTATTTTGGAGAATACGTTTTAATATTAAGAGAATAAAAGTAGTAGTATGTAAACACAGAATCTAGTACTTAAGAAAATGTACACAATTAACATAAGATAAGATAATCAATACAGCTTGTACTTTCCTTTGGCTCACTGCCGTTAGCATTCGTTAGCTTAGCCAAATGTTACAAATAACAATTGAGGTACAATTCATACTTTTTTTTATGAAGTCAAGTGTGACGACTAACAACTCATAAGGACCTTAACCCGTGTGTTTAAAAAAAAGAAGCTTTTATTGTTTTCATTTGTTAAAAACCTAGAGGGGTACATTGACTGTTTCTAACGCTATCATTAAGCAATTAGATTATCGCACAATAGTTTAGTGTACAGATATTTACACGGCTAATAACAGATGAAACTGCTCATGATTGTTACACACCTGTTAGATTAATAAAACTATGAATTAGCTAGCGGTTTACTTTACATCTCGGCTAACAGAAGAACACAGTTTGTATCCTGAACCTGAGATAGAAGCTTTGGCCAATTTAATTCAACAGAAATACTTGAAATCAAATAGAGGAATGCCAAATACACAGAATCTAGTACTTAAGAAATACATAATTAACATAAGACAAGATAAACAATAAAGCTTACGTTCTTTTGGCTGTTAGCATTAGTTAGCTTAGCCAAATGTTACAAACAACATTTGAGGCACAATTCATCATTTTGTTAATGACAGCAACTGTGGCCACTAACAACTCATCAGGACCTTAACCCGTGTGTTTTCACAAGTTTCACAACAAGCTTTTATTGTTTCATTTGTTAAGAGCCTAAATGATGGTTCCTGGCGTTCATTAAGCGATGAAATGATGGCACAATCATTTAAACACAACTAAATGTACAGATATTTACACAGATTATAACAGATGAAACAGCTCAGGATTTTAACACACCTGTTAGGTTAAAGGTAGGGTAGGTAAGTTTGAGAAACCGGCTCGAGATCGCTAGAATATGAAAATACACAGCCGGAGAAAATCTGCCACTTCCTCACAGAGCCCCTCCTCCAACACACACGAACGCGCACATGACCAATGAGGGCACGAGATAAGTGTGTGCACAGATGGAAGGCTGACAGGCAGGTAGGCCATCCAGTTATTTTAGCCGGGCCGGCTCAGATGATTGGTCGTGCTTTTTACAGTACTACAGCTTCCACAGATGATATTTATTATGGATTTCTTGTCAAAGCACTTCAGATATTCATTGCTATCAGGATGTTAAGAGCATTCCATGGAATATAACAACAAGTGTATCTCCAGCCGGTTTCTCAAACTTACCTACCCCACCTTTAATTAAAACTATAAAATAGCTTACTGTTCTTCAACAGCTTTTACATCTCAACGGCTAACTGAAGAAAACAGTTTTTATACTGAACCCATGGACATTTGGCCTATTTACTTCAACAGAAATACATATTCAATAGGAGATGTCTAATTGAATCGGAGATGTCTTTAAGAATGCTAAATACGGTATGAATAATAACGATTGTGCAAAATATATATAAATATGCCTATGTGCAAGTTAAATGACTTCCACCACTGTCTGGGACCTGCCACCTTTAGCTGAACTAAATATGTACTATTTTATTGAAAATGCTGCTCTGCCTTGGCTTAATTAATTGTCATATAGACACCATTTAACCTCATCCCCGTCATCCTCTCCCCCTGAACATCCTCTAATATGTGGAGTTAACACGGTATAATAAAGTGTTATCATCAGGTGTTGTTGACGTATATAATTGGCCGGTGCACAGATTCCTCGTTAGCGGTGATTATGAGATCAGTGCGCGGTGTTACATCTCTACCTGTCCCCCCCCCCCTCCCCTCCTCTGACACTGTGGTTTTGACTGTACATAATTATCATTGTCACTATTTTCCAATGTGTTGTTGATGGTAATTTATCGTTCATGTAATCAAATATTGCCATGCATTTTGCCCGGTGGCACATTTAGTGTTAATTAGGCTTCAGGAAAAG
>NW_022987879.1:177500-182500 GCF_902827165.1 Trematomus bernacchii
CAGAAGGGGGCCCCCAAAGAAGGCAGATTAAGAAGGTCCACAGCAACGACAACATGACACACCCTTTAATTTACTGCAACGACATGTCGGGTAACCCCCTCAAGGGGCCCCATGCTGAGCGCGCCGTCAAAAGCTCATAAGTTCAGTTGCACTGCTCCGCTCCGGGGGGGGGGGGGGGGCTGTCGGCTGTGCGTGGTGAGGAAGAGCTGGTTCGAGGGGCCCCCAGTGAATGTTTGCCGAGGGCCCCCACAGACTGTAGGATTGCCACTGATAGGGGAATGACACAAAGGATATATTTATATTATATAATATATACATATAGCTATATACCTTCTGTTCCAGCAAGTAAAGACCCAAATACAGCTTAATACCAAGAAGCATACAAAATATTAAAGATACAAAAATTACACAATAGTTTATAGAATTACGTTGTGGAGGTAAATGGAGCACACTAACAGAATTATAGAAATAAAATGGAAAATGTGACTAAAATGCATCCAAATTTATTATTAATTTAGACATTTTTGTTAATTTGACTGCAGTAACATTTAAAGTGATGCCAGAAAACAATATTTCTGTTCGTCAAAAACTGTATAATTACTCCATAAATATGAAAATGGTGTGAAACAGAGCGTCAGACGGCAGAGACAGCTTTGTTTTTACGGACCTCCGACGTCACGTTTTTGTTTACGTCCGCGGCGCTATCTTGTATACGGGTTCTCGAGATAATGTATAGATCTTATAACCCAACATCAGCGCCACAGTATCACCTCATACCTATATCTTTCCGAGAAGAGACCCTGATGTATTATGGTAATAATATCACGATCATATGATAAATATAAATTGAAACAATTATTGATAACCTGAGTATGCTTTACCTTAAACATGATCAATTCAAAATATTGTTTTCTGGTCAATGATACAAAGCCCCCGCTCCCATTTCATTTCAAACCTTTATTTAACCAGATTGGTCCCAAGAGCTTTCTCCATTGTGCAAGAGTTCGGATCATATCATATCGTAGGAGTGACTCCGGTTTACTTCCGACTATCAAGAGTTTTATCTCATTTGTACTTGACCAAATTGTTATGAATAACTTACTACTAAAATTAGCAATATTAAATTGTAAAAAATACTCTGTTACAAGTAGAAGTCCTGCATACAAAACGCTTCTCAAGTAAAAGTACAAAAGTATTGGCATCAACGCATCATTGCATTAGTTGTGTAAGAATTTGTAATTGTTTCATAAAGTTTTCTTCTCTTGCTAAACACTATTTATATTTTACTATATTTTTTTAAATATTTGTTCTAGTTCTCTATCCGTGTTCATTTTTGTTTTACTTTTATGTACCATGACATCAAGTCAAATTCCTCGTACGTGTCACCCTACCTGTAATAAACCAGTTTCTGATTCTAACTTCCATCTCTAGTTTTCTGCAGCTCAAAGTTTCGTCAGACTTTCTTTGTCAGTTTCAGACTCTCTGATCCTGGCTCTCTCACCTCTCCTCCCCCCTCTCCTCCCCCCTTCAGCTCTCTCACCTCTCCTCCCCCCTCTCCTCCCCCCTTCAGCTCTCTCACCTCTCCTCCCCCCTCTCCTCCCCCCTTCAGCTCTCTCACCTCTCCTCCCCCCTTTCCTCCCCCCTTTCCTCTCCTCCTCTCCTCCCCCCTTTCCTCTCCTCCTCTCCTCCTCTCCTCCCCCCTCTCCTCTCCTCCTCTCCTCCCCCCTTTCCTCTCCTCCTCTCCTCTCCTCCTCTCTGACACCACTGAGAGGGGAGTGGGATTTTGAGGATTTGGCAGAGTTTAGTCCAGCGGAAATGGGAGGACAGGTTCATCAAAGGCTCTCTCCGTTGAACAGGAGAGGCCATAATGAGGCTGAAAGAGGTGGGAGGCGCTCTGGAGGGCCCCCCCCCCTCGTCGTAAGGACGTGACATGAAACTCTCATCGGGGCTTTCTGTGCAGGTTTGACAGTTGGTGGTTTTCTTTTGGCACAAATGAACAGTTTTCCTCCTCGTTGTTGTTAATGATATCCGTGTTTCTGCATTCTCGACCTCCACTGAGACACATCTTCATACACACACTCACTCCCTACATGTTCAAATACTCAAGATAAATGTAAAAACTTTGCAGACAAAGCAGCAAAAAGCTGCTGGTCTGACCTGAGCAATAACAGCTCATGGTGAATACTGAAGAGGAGAGAGTTAGCAGTGCTGATGAGACTTCAAAGTGACTACAACTCGACAACAGACACATATAAACGCCACGCAACCTAAACCAAGCACACCTACTTTTTATTTGTCGCATTACATTCAATGACCACCTGTTTGGTATTATTGATCGCAGCACTTTTATGTTTAAGCAGCATTAGCAGTTTTTCTCTTGGATCATATTGAAAATACAACGGTTAAATATGCCAGTCGAAAACTGCTTATGATGCAATGATATTAGTCAAGATAGTCAAACTGGCTTCAGTGTCTATGCTAACATTATGCAGGCGTTATGTTGCTAACCATTGGCAATGACTGAAAACTGAAAATGTTTCACTGATGGGTAAATATCATAGACTGTATATATAAAGGTAAATATGCATCAGGGGATGTCATTTGTGGGACAATCAGAGAGCACATTTCTACGTTTCACCGGCAGCTACCGTTAGTAAACGATAGGCCTAATGTTAGCGCACTCAGCTAATGCCGCTGAACCAAAAGATAAGTCTGGAGAAGCGTTTGAAAAAAAGTTGGAAAAGTCGTTCTTTAGTTCAATGCGGCTTCGTAGGAATAACACACAATCAGTGTTGTGACCAGTGTTGCTGAGAAAATGAGAAAATCAGCAAAACCCAATGTAAAAATCCAATTGTCTTCGAGTGGCAACATCCAAGGAGATGCTACCTTCAGGGTCGACTATAATACGTAATCCCCACACGACTCTATGAAATGAATCACGAGGAATGCGTGCTCACCTCCGCACAGGAAGTGATCAACACAAGCCTTTCCTGCTAATTGAGGATCTGATAATACAGTGTGCGGCCCGACAAAAGAGAGAGGTGTTTTAGAACGAGAGGTGGACGGGGGGCCCTTTTGTGTCGACGCAACACGAAGGGGGATCAGCAACAGGAGGCTTTTCTGCACGAATCCTAAAGGAACAAAGTGGGATTATCAGGTTCCCAGCGGCATGGGGCTATTCCTCTCATAACGTCATTAGACGGCATTAAAGCTCTCCGCTTTTCTCTCCCTTCTTACGCCTGGAAACCCCGAGCAGTGCCGCGGGAGATTAAGGGACTACAAGGTCCTAATTGACAAACGGGGGATTGTCAATGAAGTGATGTTATCCCTGCCGTCGCTTTGAACAGCAGAACAAGAGAAACACAAAAAGGATTAGTAACGCTGATAGCTGCGAGGACAAAAGACCAGAGTTTAACTTCCTCTGCGGACGTTTCTTAGAGTTTAAGTTAAGATATTTAGGGAATGGATCGTGGGACAGACAGGGATCAGGTTAACATGCACGCTAGGAATCCATTATTCTGAATTTGACAGGATATATGTGAACAGGACATTACCTCGGGAGATTGAGAATAAGTAAAGGATAGTAAGAGGGTTTTAGTTTTTCACATTTTCAAATACTTGGATATTAGGGAAGAGCATTCGGGCCACGTGACATTTAACCGGTTTACTATATTAAGGTCATAACATTTCCAAATAAACTTTCTCTGACATGAAAGTAGAACATGTATGGGAAAACATTTCCAAATGCACAAGAAAACCAAGATGTATCTCTGACATTAATAAGTCATACATTATCAGAATCAAAAACTTGAATATCCATTATTTTCTCCCAAAATTACGAGTGTTCGCTTGGAATATTATCCCCTTAGTCCAATTTGTTATAAAATGTTAGTTTTTCTCCTACAATGGCTCTGATATGCTGTCTTACATTAAATTCATGTGAATATTTAAGTTCCTCTGATACCAACATGTTTGTCTTTTTACCGAAAAACCGAGTAAAACAACGTACAAACTTTATTAATGATTGTATTACCTTGAATGGCCCTCATATCGCTGTCCTTACATTTTAAACGTCCCTGTTTACGGTTAAAATACTATAATTGACTTCTGATTTCTTCACAACAGCAATCAGCCAACGGGACGCCACCGAAGCCACGACTTGAGAAACGACTCAAGAGCGAGTCGCCTGATTCGTTCCCGCGTCCGGCTCATTTCCCACCTTCGGTCTAATGTCCCACTTGAGCCCCCGTAGACGCAGTCTGTAATTAAAGGGTGATTAAGAGGCTGGAGCCGATGAATGGGAGCCTAAGTACTCTAAATACCCCATGCTGCTCTGCTGTTGGACACGGCGTGGAGGACTTAATTGATTCGGGCTAATCAGCGGTCAGAATTAAAACAGTCACAGTTGTCTGGGAGGGGGAGAAGAGGGGGAGGAAAAGTGAGAGGAAATGAGGGAGGAGGAGGAGAACAGAAGGTGGAAGTGAAAGAAAGAAACAGGAGGCGGCGGAGGGAAGATGTGTGTTATTGTGAAGCAGCTCAGCAGAAGGCGTCTTGTATTTTCCTGAATAAATTAAAGAAACACACACTTTGCAAAACACACTGGCGGATATTAAAGGAACAGTTTGTCGGACAATTAGGTGATATGGAGACTCATTAGCGTCGAACGCAACGCCAGCGACACGTCTGACTCTGGCTATCTTACAGTTAAAGGGACATTGTGCTGTTTCCTTTTAACCTGGGTTTTATTTTGTAGTTTGGGACGTGAATGGGTTTCAAAGGGGTTTCTATCTGGGGGGGAACAAGGTTCATTTTATCCTTTCTTATTTAGTATTTTTGTCCAGATTAAGTCAATTTACTTTTTTAATCTCTGAGAATATCCAATTTTTGTTAAAAATGTATGTACATTTTGAATTTTAAAGTAAATGAAACGTATTTTTTCACTCAAATTTATAACTTTTTTTTCAGGCAATATTCAGATGGTTTCTCGTAAATATACTTTA
>NW_022987879.1:187500-255000 GCF_902827165.1 Trematomus bernacchii
ACAACATTAATATCTGACTGAATCACTGCATGTTTTCTCCGACTTCCACCACGTCACGTCCACAAGCTGCCACATTCATCACGGCAACACACCGTCACTGTCACTCAGGTATGTTGATAGATGGCATCAGTGACTATTTGTGTTAGATGAGTTTTAATGGGTGTTTCAAACTGTAATTTATGGCCACCTGTCACGACTAGTTTACACTTCCAAATGCCAGAGCCTCCCTCCCCTCCGTCTGAGAAAGAAAATGCCTTCTGCTACAATCGACTCATCTAGCAGCTAAAATACCTGTTATTATCCTCAACAGGTATGAAGACCTACAACCCAGTTTCCCTCCTCGCACACCTTACCTAATTTCCATCTTTCAAAAGAGTGCAAACATCCCACCGTGCTGTACTAGCTCGAGGTGTACCGTCTGTCCATCTGTCTGTAAGTTTACGGCCTCGTCTGTCTGACAAAATATATCATTATTTTCACATTTCCTTCCTGAAAGGGGGTCTGCGCCACACTTTGAAGAACACAAGGAGGATTTGTTACATGCCACCAAACACAGTGTAATGTTGGTCCGCCTTAAACTTGTTTGTGATATATCAAAATGTCCCTGATAGGAATTTGTTTAATTGGTAGCTGCCACCAACGTCTAACTTGTACTGCCAAAGATCTGTCGTTGCTGCAGTCATGATGGGTGATTTAATGTGGACAAATACAATGCACAACAATTATCCAATAAGTAAAGTCCTCATGGAAATCCCAAGAGCTAGCTAACTTATGCTTAATCACTGCATACTACATAATAGCTTAATGATTTATAACATTTATGTTTAACCATAGTATTTTAGACAACCTACAGAAAAAACATTTAAATTGCTAAATTGATGCTCGCCTAACTATTGCCCTGAAAATCCTTGTGAACATATTTTCGAGTTTGCTAACCTATGCCTAATAACTTGTTTGCTCTTAACAAAAGTTATGTGCATACATGAAACACAAAATAAATCATGTAATTTAAAGGTGGGGTAGGTAAGTTTGAGAAACCGGCTGGAGATACACTTGTTGTTATATTCCATGGAATGCTCTTAACATCCTGATAGCAATGAATATCTGAAGTGCTTTGACAACAAATCCATTAATAAATGTAATCTGTGGAAGCTGTAGTACTGTAAAAAGCACGACCAATCATTTGAGCCGGCCCGGCTAAAATAACTGGATGGCCTACCTGCCTGTCAGCCTTCCATCTGTGCACAAACTTATCTCGTGCCCTCATTGGTCATGTGCGCGTTCGTGTGTGTTGGAGGAGGGGCTCTGTGAGGAAGTGGCAGATTTTCTCCGGTTGTGTATTTTCAAATTCTAGCGATCTCGAGCCGGTTTCTCCAAAATTACCTACCCCTTAGTCGGTGTAAATTATTTCTGATTCTGATTCTGGGAGGCGTGTGGCGCAGTGGATAGAGCCTTGGTGTTGGGATCAGGGGGTCACAGGTTCAAACCCCACTGCAGTCAGCATGTCGTTGTGTCCCTGAGACACTTCACCCCAAAGTGCTCCTGTGGGGATTGCCCTCAGTATTGAGCATGTAAGTCGCTTTGGATAAAAGCGTCTAACAAGTGACATGTAATGTAACATGTAATGATTTCTTGTGCAAATCAAGTGAGCTAGCTATCCTATGCTTAATCACTACGTACTAGCCAGCTATGACTGTGTATGAGTAAGCTACAGCTACATATGATCATTTGAATAGCATAGTATTTTATGCCCTCTATGTATTTGTAGGCCGAGGTTAATATGCAACTCAATCTTAAACACATGAAGTCGAGGGTCGCTGCTGTTTTACTTTCATGCACATCAAGTTAACATTGTGTACTGTGAGTCATGTTCATGCTCAGCTTTATACAGAATATATTTTGTACATTTATTTACAGCCCTCCACTTATAAATATAATGCACTGTAGTTTGTCATATATTGTTTTTTACTTATTGTCCTACGTTTTTTAGCTCTTTAGGTTATTTTGTATGTTTACATTTGGCGTTAATACTGGTCTTTATTATTTTTCAGTGCTAAATAGTTAATTAACCCTTAGATGCATAAGTGGGTCTTTTTGGACCCTGTGAGGTGGTTTTCTTGAAGTATCTTTGTAATTACATTTTGTTCTCATTTCATATTCCAGCTATTCCTCAAAAAACATGTTTTGGATATCCTGCCATTCACATTTTAAATGTACATTTGATACATTTTAAGAAATTGTAGTTTTTGTATTACTACCCCAAGCTTCCATAAGTGGGTCAAAAATGACCCGCATGCATTTTCTATGGAATTTCGTTTTTTTTCAATATAATACTAAATATTATCCAAGTGATTTTTATTAACCAAAATGACAAAAATGGCATAAAAACACATATTATTCTAATACGGGTCCTTTTATACCCACTTATGGAAGAGTGTAGGGTCCAGTCACTCGGGCATCTAAGGGTTAAAAATACTTTCTTTGTATCATCCTTATAGTGTTGACCTTATTCTCTTATGTTGTTTACATTTGCCCCACCATATACCAAAGCAGATTCCTTGTATGTGTAAACCTACCTGGCAATACACTTGATTCTGGTTCTGATTCTCACTTTAAGCTAACGGGTATTTGGGGGGAGTGGGGCAGGGAGGCTGAAGTGTGGGAGGTGGGAAAGGGGAGGAGGGTCGGATCTTATCTGATCCAGACCACTTTAGGAAGACACCTGTGGCAGCCAGGACGATATATTACCACCTAAGTAGCCGTAACCCCCCCCCCCCCCCCCCCCCTCAGGTTCAGTGTTGGAGGTGGGCTGTCAGACAGCTGCAGGCAGGAAGTGAAGCCGACAGGAGGGAACGCCTTTTATTTATGGAGCCCTGAAACGAGGAGATTTAACGAGGATGAGTTTCAGACAGCGAAGGTGATCAGGTTCAAAATCAAGAAAGATGAGAGAGAGAAAGAAAGAGGAGAGGAAGTCAAAACAACTGCACAAAGTTAGTAAATCTAATTAAGTTTGACTATTACTGCTTCTTCTAATTCTCATGAATCACTTTTAAAAGTATTCTCACGCAGCGTGTTGCTCCATTCTCACGCAGCGTGTTGCTGCATTCTCACGCAGCGTGTTGCTCCATTCTCACGCAGCGTGTTGCTCCATTCTCACGCAGCGTGTTGCTCCATTCTCACGCAGCGTGTTGCTCCATTCTCACGCAGCGTGTTGCTCCATTCTCACGCAGCGTGTTGCTCCATTCTCACGCAGCGTGTTGCTGCATTCTCACGCAGCGTGTTGCTCCATTCTCACGCAGCGTGTTGCTGCATTCTCACGCAGCGTGTTGCTCCATTCTCACGCAGCGTGTTGCTGCATTCTCACGCAGCGTGTTGCTCCATTCTCACGCAGCGTGTTGCTGCATTCTCACGCAGCGTGTTGCTCCATTCTCACGCAGCGTGTTGCTCCATTCTCACGCAGCGTGTTGTTCCATTCTCACGCAGCGTGTTGCTCCCATTCTCACGCAGCGTGTTGCTCCATTCTCACGCAGCGTGTTGCTCCATTCTCACGCAGCGTGTTGCTGCATTCTCACGCAGCGTGTTGCTCCATTCTCACGCAGCGTGTTGCTCCATTCTCACGCAGCGTGTTGCTCCATTCTCACGCAGCGTGTTGCTCCATTCTCACGCAGCGTGTTGCTCCATTCTCACGCAGCGTGTTGCTCCATTCTCACGCAGCGTGTTGCTCCATTCTCACGCAGCGTGTTGCTCCATTCTCACGCAGCGTGTTGCTCCATTCTCACGCAGCGTGTTGCTCCATTCTCACGCAGCGTGTTGCTCCATTCTCACGCAGCGTGTTGCTCCATTCTCACGCAGCGTGTTGCTCCATTCTCACGCAGCGTGTTGCTGCATTCTCACGCAGCGTGTTGCTGCATTCTCACGCAGCGTGTTGCTGCATTCTCACGCAGCGTGTTGCTGCATTCTCACGCAGCGTGTTGCTGCATTCTCACGCAGCGTGTTGCTCCATTCTCACGCAGCGTGTTGCTCCATTCTCACGCAGCGTGTTGCTCCATTCTCACGCAGCGTGTTGCTCCATTCTCACGCAGCGTGTTGCTCCATTCTCACGCAGCGTGTTGCTGCATTCTCACGCAGCGTGTTGCTCCACAGCTGGGGTTATATATCCAGTGTTTAATCATTTGACACTTTGCTGCCTACTTGTGGCTTGTTCAAAAAGAAGTATTCAGGAATAAACCTATTTTATCACAATAACAGCTTTAGTGTATTGTGATAACATGTCCAATGTGATCCAATAACATCTGCAAAAGTCTGTTTTCATTAATGGAGTAAACTTGAAAGGTCTTTCAGGCAGACACAGGGAATTCTTTGTAATCACGTTTTCAAAGCACCTTGCATCTTATTTGGACAATATTGAAGTAAATTGTGGGTTTGATTATAATCAGATGGAAACATGTCAACATTTTTTACATTTGTTTGGACTTGAAGTGCATTTGAGTCAACGAGTGTTTCATCACTTGTACAAAAGGAGACGCGGTGATGCAACATTTAGTGCAGCCTTTTTGATGTTTCTAAGATGTTCTGGTGATTGGTTTTAATCAGCAGAACATCAACCTTCATATCATCTAAGCTTATTGTTTGGTTTGGATTCACGACTTGTATCTAGTTCCAGTGTTGTGCTGCTTTCAATTAGGGACCCATTTATACATCAAAGCGTTATGTTACATTTTTAAAGTACAATTCAAATAATTGATAATTGATAATGGAGTTATTGTATTAGTGATAATGTTGAGGTTTGAACTAAACAAACATCACAAGCGCTATCAAAATCCCGTATACTAAAAGTAGAAGTACTCAGATCTAGTACTTGAGTAAAAGTAGAAGTACTCAGATCTTGTACTTGAGTAAAGTAGAAGTACTCAGATCTTGTACTTGAGTAAAAGTAGAAGTACTCAGATCTAGTACTTGAGTAAAAGTAGAAGTACTCAGATCTTGCACTTGAGTAAAAGTAGAAGTACTCAGATCTGGTACTTGAGTAAAAGTAGAAGTACTCAGATCTTGCACTTCAGTAAAAGTAGAAGTACTCAGATCTTGTACTTGAGTAAAAGTAGAAGTACTCAGATCTTGTACTTGAGTAAAAGTAGAAGTACTCAGATCTAGTACTTGAGTAAAAGTAGAAGTACTCAGATCTTGCACTTGAGTAAAAGTAGAAGTACTCAGATCTGGTACTTGAGTAAAAGTAGAAGTACTCAGATCTGGTACTTGAGTAAAAGTAGAAGTACTCAGGTCTTGTACTTGAGTAAAAGTAGAAGTACTCAGATCTTGCACTTGAGTAAAAGTAGAAGTACTCAGATCTGGTACTTGAGTAAAAGTAGAAGTACTCAGATCTTGCACTTCAGTAAAAGTAGAAGTACTCAGATCTTGTACTTGAGTAAAAGTAGAAGTACTCAGATCTTGTACTTGAGTAAAAGTAGAAGTACTCAGATCTAGTACTTGAGTAAAAGTAGAAGTACTCAGATCTTGCACTTGAGTAAAAGTAGAAGTACTCAGATCTGGTACTTGAGTAAAAGTAGAAGTACTCAGATCTGGTTCTTGAGTAAAAGTAGAAGTATTCAGATCTTGTACTTGAGTAAAAGTAGAAGTACTCAGATCTTGTACTTGAGTAAAAGTAGAAGTACTCAGATAGATAGATACTTTATTCGTTACCGAAGCATCATTAAGGTGGGTTCTGGGTAATTGTAGAGACCTTTGTCACTTTGCCACAATTTTAACAAAGAAAACAGTGGATTTTTTAAGGTAATTTCTACTTAATTTAATCCATAATACACATTTCTTTTGGCTTTCACCATCTAAGGAGACCGCATTTATTAAATGGACTTTATTCTGTATCGAGGACTACAAAGAGATTGAGGTCATAAACTGATCAGGAAAATGTTTAGGTAATAAATCAAGTGAGAATTAGGGTAATTTTTTCATAGACTTCTATACAATCAGACTTCAGATTGTTGCCCCCTGCTGGAGTAGTTTTTACTTTGCGGTAATATATCTGAATACTTCCTGATAGATAATCCTTAAGGACCTTTGTAAGAAGCGCGCTGAGCCCTTAAACTGGCTGTTGGTTGAGCATCTGATCTAATCTGACCTCGTCCATCGCTTGCTCTGGTCTGGAAGCTGATCTGAGATCTGACCTGTCAGCTTTCTCTTTGATCCACTGATCTTACCTGCTCCGAGGATGTTTATTCCTCACCTAAAGTGTTGACAGGTATCATGAGGTGTGTGTGTGTGTGTGTGTGTGTGTGTGTGTGTGTGTGTGTGTGTGTGTGTGTGTGTGTGTGTGTGTGTGTGTGTGTGTGTGTGTGTGTGTGTGTGTGTGTGTGTGTGTGTGTGTGTGTGTTGGTGATAGACACTCCCTTTGTCTCCAGGTGTGTGTGTTGCTGAGGGACATTCATGCATTTCTTCTCATTTCTACATCAGTGTGTTTCTCTGCTCTCACATGATTGCCCAAACATGTGTGTGTGCAGGTAAAGGTGTGTGTGTGTGTGTGTGTGTGTGTGTGTGTGTGTGTGTGTGTGTGTGTTGGGTATGCCCATGGGCTCTTCCTGTAGCAGCGTAAGTTTCCACCCCCCCTGAAAGGCCTGGGGACCTCACAGGCTTTAACTGAGGCCATCACAGCTCCCCAGTGAAGACAATTAGCTGCTAAACGCCTCCCTGCTCGCTGCTGTTTGTTTACCTGTCCGCCATGTTTTTGCTTTTGTTTGTCCGTAGACGTGTTTACCCGTGCAGCAACGTCCGGATACACGGTAAAGAATAGAGGGGAAACAAAAGGAAAAACAAGTTTTGTTGACGGCACCATCCATCAGCATCTTCAACTTAATGCATGTGCGTCACTTACGTTACCACCGTCCACATTTCAGTCTGTTGAAAGTGCTTTCCCTATTCTCACAATAAAGGTCATTGCTATCAGATAATAGCAAGTAGTGTAAAACAATTGCAGCAGAAGAAAAATATATTTGACTTAATTAAATGTGGGAATATATAAGTGTAGAAATACTTGCCAGCTTCAAAATATACTTGATTTGAAGTTTAAAAGTATGTGAATCAAATCTGCTTAAAGTACTTTTTAAGCAGAAGATATATTATATAATTACAATATAAGATCATTATTAATGCATTTATCACTTTAATGTATAAGTTTAAAAAATAATAAATGTACAAACACATTTAAGTAATCTTCTTTTAGATAAATGTTTCTCTTTGATTTAAGTAAATGATTAATTTAAGTGTAAGTTTGAATACAAATAAACAAAAAAAATTCAAAAATTCAAAAATAAAAATGTTCAAACTGAGATACATTTTTGGAGGGAATACAACACATTGTCTTCATTTGCCAACTAGTACCACGTTCATATGAACAAATGTGGATTTGATCGCAAGAAAAATGGAACAAAAGCCTGTTATAATCTTTATGTTGACTCATGGACGTCTGTGGGCTTGTCTGTAAAAACATCAGCTACATATTGACATTTTCGTTTTTAGCGCAGAGACGAGGAGGTCATTTTCACGTTGATCCGTGTGGCGTTCAGGGTCCTGCCGAGACACATCGTGCATCAGAGACCCCGTCAACACCCGCTGAGTGTCCGGCCGCACGGATATAATATACATTATGAGGTGTTATTCTATAATGCAGTCATATTTTCTGATTAGACGGAGAGTAGGTTGTGAGTCTGCAGGACACACAGAGACATTCAACAGTGGGACACTTTAGTGAGGAAACATATTTTAAACACTCTTTGTTTTAGTGAAAGAAAAGGACGGGATAAAGAGGAAAGAGATTCAGAGTTTTAAAGTAAAGTGGTTTATATAACCTCATAATGTTCATTACTTCTAAGCATTTATAAAAAGGAAGAAGGGGCAAGGAAGGGTAGATGGAAGGAAAGGAGGGTTGATGCTCTGTATCCTTGGAAGGAAAGCTCAAACTCTCCTTGTTCCACGTAATATTATTTCGATAAGGAATGAGGAATAGGAAGGTTTTAAAAGCATGCCTCACTTGACTGTAATTACCCAGATCGTTTTTGACGACAGAAACGCAGTCGGACGACATTCAGGAAACTCTCGTGAAGACATTACAGGACGTCTGTCAGAAGGAGAGCTTCCTCAGATCTGAATTCTCTGAGACTCACTCAGCGTGTGTGATTCTGCTCAGAGAGGAAATGAGCAAAGTGTCGACAGATCTGAACCCTCTGAAGTATTGTGGAGGTAATTTGCTGTCAGTGAGGCGAGTGAAGTAACAAGGAGAGTTTTTAAACAAGCAGCACGTACTGTAAGTCGATTTCAGAGGTGGAAGAAGTAGTCAAGTAGAAGTAATACTACAGTGTAGAAATACTGTCAGTTTTAACATTTAATGAAGGATTAAAACGGGGGGGTCAAACTCAAATACACAGTGGGCCAAATTAAAAAATGGGTACAAGTCGAGGGCCGGACTGGTTCAACGTTTATAGCAAAACGTATTGAAATGAACTTATTGCACATATTAAACCTGGAACTAACAAAGCTTACATGATTGCCGATAAAAACAACATTAAATAATCAGTTGCATTCATTTCTTATGTCTCTATCTGCAGCTTCTCCAGAGTCATTTCTTATGAGTACATTTCTCCACAGGCCAACAACAGCTTCAAACTATTTCCCTCAAAGAACAAACCAAACATGCCCTGTTGTCTCAAGAAGGAAACATCCATTGAACTCAGGTTGCTGCTCTAATGCTGCTTTAACCCCAGAGCTTTCCTTTCTAGCTCCTAGAGCTTTTCTGGTTCAGCTCCGGTTTCCCTTTTCAGCTCCCGCTCTGTTCCATGGATGTATAATAAGAACGCTCTGTTCACACCGCCCAGCTGCCGCCGCTGCGTCATGACGTCACCGTTGACATCGCTGATTTTCTCCCCAACGGAGCTCACAACAACAACAACAACAACAACGGGGGGGGACTGCGTCGGGTCGATGATCGTGTTGCTTTTAATCATACGAAGCCAGATTAAATGAAATAAGGACTTCTCCAACCTTATACTTTTCTCCAGAGTGCCGTGGTTCATTGTTTATTAATGTGTTTCATTTAGCGACCGCTGCAGTGCTGGCTGCTCTTCCACGGGAGTTTATTCTCCCGTTAGCTCCGGGTTAGCTCACACGGCTCTAAAGTATTCACTGTCTGACTGTCACACAAGCAGCTGATACATATCCCCAGTTCCCCTTAAGTGAATGTGTGTCAGTCTGAATTGACGCTGTTTGGCATCACAACGCTGTTATGAAAGTTTCTCTGGTATAACATGGGTGATGTTAGCATAGCAACCGAAGCTAAACTGACTACTTGCTAAGCAGTTTTCTACAGGCACTTTTTACCGGCGTATTTTTCATTATGATTCTACTTGTGATAGTCGGACATGACAACCTGTGCAGCCCATGTATTGATTCCATCCGATAGCTGCTATAATAACAAACGTCTGCCTGCTCTCCACAATGATCAATAACAGCGAACGGATGGTCAAAGTAAGGTACAAATAAACAGAATCACACGAAGCCTGGTTAGTGTTGCCTGACTTTATAAAGTGTGTTTCTTTATAAGTGTGTGGTTGCCTTCTAGTCACTTTGCTCAGCGCTACTGCTTGTAGGCAGGCATGACGAGACTCTTCAGTCGACCCATGTTCAGGGGAGGTGGGTTTAGTTTCCTGCACGCCTCCACGTAACGGACCGTCCACACAGCAGCGTTAAAAAAATCTTCTAACGCTTCTGCCCATTCACTTTGAATGGGGTGACGTCACTTTGCCTCACTTTTCGCCGAACTGCATTGTGGGAAGCAGAGCGGAGATTTTCAGGATTTTCAGGATTCAAAGTTGAGCAATGTTCAACTTTTGAAGCTGAGGTGGAAGCGTCAGCCAATCAAATCCCGTGTATGCAAATCTGACAGTTCAAGCGCTAGCCAATCAAACCGCGTGTAAGCTGGGAGAGACATACCTCATTTCCTCATATTCCAAAAAGAGGAGAAATGAGCGGTAGGGAATCACCCGGTGCTTTATGACCAGTCCCTATTTACCTACCGGGATACAACCAACAACCAATCACATGATTGGTTGTTGGTCGCGTTGCTCGCAAAAAATCCCCAAGCTTCAGATACGCCCACCTCCAAGATTGTTTTAACGCTGCTGTGTGGACGCTCCGTAAGAGAGACGTAAGCGACGCCGCCTCTTAGCTCCGAAGCTCTTGCCTCTAGACCGACAATTTTTTGGAGCTGGAAGTGAACCGCAGTCCGGAGCTAAGAGGCGGCGCCGCGGTGCGAACAGGAAGAAACGGTACTTTTCAGGCTCTAGCTCCGAGCCGGAGAACGCGTTGGTGTGAAAGGGGCATGAGATGCTAGCTCAGATACTTGGCGTCTCATCTCGGGGGGCAAGCTCATCAATGTTTGGGCTCAGGCTCTGAGCTGAGGAGACCCTCAGTTTGGGCTCAGGCTCTGAGCTGAGGAGACCCTCAGTTTGCGCTCAGGCTCTGAGCTGAGGAGACCCTCAGTTTGGGCTCAGGCTCTGAGCTGAGGAGACCCTCAGTTTGGGCTCAGGCTCTGAGCTGAGGAGACCCTCAGTTTGGGCTCAGGCTCTGAGCTGAGGAGACCCTCAGTTTGGGCTCAGGCTCTGAGCTGAGGAGACCCTCAGTTTGGGCTCAGGCTCTGAGCTGAGGAGACCCTCAGTTTGGGCTCAGGCTCTGAGCTGAGGAGACCCTCAGTTTGGAGTGAAGGTGTGCAATATACCGGCGGGCCAGATCTAATAGGAATTAAGAATTATCCTGCGGGCCGGATTTGGCCCCCGGGCCTTGAGTTTGTGGCTTAAAACATATTACCACCTAAACTAACTAAAGTCAAAGAGCTCGTTCTGAAGGAATATTCTACAGAAGATCCTTCAGAACAATTAAAGAAACAAATGTCTTTCTTTGCATTTAAAGATAAATGTTGAGAATAGAGTCGAGGTTTTCGTAGCGTAAGGACTTCTTAACCACTTCTTCACCACTTCTTCACCACCAAGGAGGAAACCAAGGAGGAAACCAAGGAAGGAACCAAGGAAGGAAGGAAATAGTGTACCACTTGGACTCTGCATAGTGCCAGGTCTAATACAAATATCAAATCATGAATTTCCAGAATGAAGTTTGAGAACAAAATAAAGTGCAATTTGCTGTTTTGAGAGTAAAATGAAAAGAATAATAACTTCTCATATTTAAAAAAAGTATTATGTTTTGTAGAATTGTTTCATCATGTATGGGTCAGGTTTTCTCTCCACCTGTAGAGATGCAGCTATGAAAGTGCGTAACACAAATTAAACAACAAACCAATGAACTATAAACCATATAATATATCTTTGCAAGTGTTGGGGAATCATTTGCCCTGCATGTCCTCCTTCGCCCTCTGACGCAGAGGACCAGCCTCGAGCAGCCGCTATCTCCCTGAAGGAGGGGCTGCCCTAGCAAGTTGTTGATGTTACCAGTTTATGACCGGGCACCTGTCGGTCAGAGGTAGTTATTGTTGTGGGACACCTGGAACACATCCTTCTCAGGGTGTAGATGACCTCGAGCCATAACCGACAACTAATGTGATTCAGTGTCCTCAGCTGTTTAGTCTCTCTATTGAAGAATGTTGATGATTACACTCTCTAGTTCAAACCTGGAGCTACAGGAGGGTCTTCAGAATTGATTGTGGCATCTCATCCGTGTGGTCAGACCGTTACATGTCTCGTGAATTCTCCGGCCGAAGCTCCAAATAAACCGTCAGTGTTTGCCATCAAAGCTCCAGCTCTCCATCGTGTCTCTCTGAGTCCTGACTCCTATTGCTGCAGAAGTTTCCCCCACAGCAATATGGTATATTTGTTGTTGAAATAAATACAGTTGAAGTATTTAATGAAAGCAGGTGGTGTGGGTCAGTTATCATAAAGTGAACACTTCTGACTGCCGTGCTCGACAGATTTGTGAGTGAAACGCAAAGTCTGTAATTTACTGGAAATTCTTGTAAATCAACGTTTTGATGTAAGCGGGGACTCCCTGGTTTCCCCTCAGGACCCCAACCTGTCACTCAGCGTTTGGGGGGGGGGGGGGGGGGGGGGGCAGTCCTCTCCTAAACGGTAATTTATGTGTTGTTGTGGAGGACAAATTGCTGCAGGAGGTGCACCATTAGCTAAACTGCATTTCACAGCGACGTGTTTTCACCTGCAGCTCAACTATGCCAACAATGTCAAACTCAGACAGAGACACTGTGTGGGGGGGGAGAGTCGTTTTATAGAGGGGGAGTGAGGGACTGGCTGTATAAAGGGGGGAGAGAGTAATCATGAACAATTTACACATACTGTACATGTACATATTGCATCCTACTAACTCTACTGTATATATTACTTTTAATTGCAAGCCACTGTACTGAATTTGTATTAATATATATATTACACTAGGGTTTGTATATTAGAAAGTATTCAAATGTATTGTGTATATTTGATAATTTCAGAAACAGGTTTATTTCCAGGTAGGGTGACACGTACGAGGTGCATACATATATATATATATATATATATACATATATATATATATACATATATATTGTTTTTACATTAATAATGCTTATCTTTACTTTATTCTTAATTTGTAATAACTTTGTAATTCTTGTCCGTCTGTCTACCGGTTATATAATATGTAAAGATTGAGTCGTTTTTTTGACATTTATCAAATACATTTCGTATTCATCGTTCATCAATTTTACCTTTCGACTACATCCTTAAAATGTTATATTGTTCTTTATTTATTGGACATTTTTACACTAAATTTTCAGGCATTCTTTTGCTAATATGTATTGGACTGAATTGGGGAATTTATATCTGTTAGTACTTTTATTGTCTGTTTGTTTCCTCTCCTCCTTCATAACAAACAGCGCAGCGCCCCCGTGTGGCTGAACGCTGAATTACACGCATCACACATGAGCAACACAACAGAGCTTTTAATTAAGAAAGTACAAACGATTGAACTACTTATACTATATATACTGTTTAATGTCCTTATACACTTTACCCTCTGCAGATATGTTATATTTCACATGCAGAATATTTAGGGGAATATTGTCCTATTTTCCCAGACATGTATTCCTTTTTCAGTTAGCACCTGGTTTTAGACGAATAATCTTTTCTCTGCTTTTTGTATCCTCGTGGTTATTTCTATCTGTCATTGTACATGATTTTTTTTCTCTTTGAGGTCATTATGCATCTATGTTAAGTCATTTGTACCATACGCTTTCTAGCATTTTGTACATCATTTTAATGTTAATGTCTGTATTTAAAGCACCTGATGAGAGTGCTTATGTTTTCCCTGCGTCTGGTCCCTCAGTGTTTTATTAGTCATGTTAGTGAACATCTCATGCTCTCCAGTTTCTCTCTTATTCTTTGCTAATTGCTCCATAACAGAAGCATCAACCCTCCACATTCATTAACAAAGGATGAAAATTAAGTGTTGGCGCCACATCTGCTCCCGAGCCCTCAGCGTCTGTAAATATGTGCGAACGTCTCCGAGTTATTACAATACAATTTCCATTATCTTCCATTACTGCAGAGGTAAAAAAACGATCTGTAATCACAGAGTGGGGAATTAAAAAATGAGCACGAAGCTGCGGCGTTTCTATTTGTGGCAGCGGAGAGGTGTTTCATCGCAGTCACCGCAGACTTAAGGTGAAAATTGCACCCTGGGGGAAACAGCTTTGGTGGTGATGGAGGGGGAGGGGGGGGGGGGTAGTTCATCGTCCCTTTGTCTTTGTCTCTTTGTCTCTTTGTCTTTAGATCGTCCCCAAAAAACCACATCTGTGCCAGAGAGGATCTGATTCTGCCTGTTTTTCATCTTTTTGTGGTGCGTTGTTTCATTTCTTGATAAATGTTGATTTAAAGGGGCACTATTATTCTCAATTCAGGTTCATATCAGTATGTAGTGTCTCTACTTTAAAGAGTCCTCTCCTGCTGATGTTCAGGTGTATATCAGTATGTAGTGTCTCTACTTTAAAGAGTCCTCTCCTGCTGATGTTCAGGTGTATATCAGTATGTAGTGCCTCTACTTAAAGAGTCCTCTCCTGCTGATGTTCAGGTGTATATCAGTATGTAGTGTCTCTACTTTAAAGAGTCCTCTCCTGCTGATGTTCAGGTGTATATCAGTATGTAGTGTCTCTACTTTAAAGAGTCCTCTCCTGCTGATGTTCAGGTGTATATCAGTATGTAGTGCCTCTACTTTAAAGAGTCCTCTCCTGCTGATGTTCAGGTGTATATCAGTATGTAGTGTCTCTACTTTAAAGAGTCCTCTCCTGCTGATGTTCAGGTGTATATCAGTATGTAGTGTCTCTACTTTAAAGAGTCCTCTCCTGCTGATGTTCAGGTGTATATCAGTATGTAGTGTCTCTACTTTAAAGAGTCCTCTCCTGCTGATGTTCAGGTGTATATCAGTATGTAGTGGCCTCTACTTTAAAGAGTCCTCTCCTGCTGATGTTCAGGTGTATATCAGTATGTACTGTCTCTACTTTAAAGAGTCCTCTCCTGCTGATGTTCAGGTGGTATATCAGTATGTAGTGTCTCTACTTTAAAGAGTCCTCTCCTGCTGATGTTCAGGTGTATATCAGTATGTAGTGTCTCTACTTTAAAGAGTCCTCTCCTGCTGATGTTCAGGTGTATATCAGTATGTAGTGTCTCTACTTTAAAGAGTCCTCCTCCTGCTGATGTTCAGGTGTATATCAGTATGTAGTGCCTCTACTTTAAAGAGTCCTCTCCTGCTGATGTTCAGGTGTATATCAGTATGTAGTGTCTCTACTTTAAAGAGTCCTCTCCTGCTGATGTTCAGGTGTATATCAGTATGTAGTGTCTCTACTTTAAAGAGTCCTCTCCTGCTGATGTTCAGGTGTATATCAGTATGTAGTGTCTCTACTTTAAAGAGTCCTCTCCTGCTGATGTTCAGGTGTATATCAGTATGTAGTGTCTCTACTTTAAAGAGTCCTCTCCTGCTGATGTTCAGGTGTATATCAGTATGTAGTGGTCTCTACTTTAAAGAGTCCTCTCCTGCTGATGTTCAGGTGTATATCAGTATGTAGTGTCTCTACTTTAAAGAGTTCCTCTCCTGCTGATGTTCAGGTGTATATCAGTATGTAGTGTCTCTACTTTAAAGAGTCCTCTCCTGCTGATGTTCAGGTGTATATCAGTATGTAGTGTCTCTACTTTAAAGAGTCCTCTCCTGCTGATGTTCAGGTTGTATATCAGTATGTAGTGTCTCTACTTTAAAGAGTCCTCTCCTGCTGATGTTCAGGTGTATATCAGTATGTAGTGTCCTCTACTTTTAAAGAGTCCTCTCCTGCTGATGTTCAGGTGTATATCAGTATGTAGTGTCTCTACTTTAAAGAGTTCTCTCCTGCTGATGTTCAGGTGTATATCAGTATGTAGTGTCTCTACTTTAAAGAGTCCTCTCATGCTGATGTTCAGGTGTATATCAGTATGTAGTGTCTCTACTTTAAAGAGTCCTCTCCTGCTGATGTTCAGGTGTATATCAGTATGTAGTGTCTCTACTTTAAAGAGTCCTCTCCTGCTGATGTTCAGGTGTATATCAGTATGTAGTGTCTCTACTTTAAAGAGTCCTCTCCTGCTGATGTTCAGGTGTATATCAGTATGTAGTGTCTCTACTTTAAAGAGTCCTCTCCTGCTGATGTTCAGGTGTATATCAGTATGTAGTGTCTCTACTTTAAAGAGTCCTCTCCTGCTGATGTTCAGGTGTATATCAGTATGTAGTGTCTCTACTTTAAGAGTCCTCTCCTGCTGATGTTCAGGTGTATATCAGTATGTAGTGTCTCTACTTTAAAGAGTCCTCTCCTGCTGATGTTCAGGTGTATATCAGTATGTAGTGTCTCTACTTTAAGAGTCCTCTCTGCTGATGTTCAGGTGTATATCAGTATGTAGTGTCTCTACTTTAAAGAGTTCTCTCCTGCTGATGTTCAGGTGTATATCAGTATGTAGTGTCTCTACTTTAAAGAGTCCTCTCCTGCTGATGTTCAGGTGTATATCAGTATGTAGTGTCTCTACTTTAAAGAGTCCTCTCCTGCTGATGTTCAGGTGTATATCAGTATGTAGTGTCTCTACTTTAAAGAGTCCTCTCCTGCTGATGTTCAGGTGTATATCAGTATGTAGTGTCTCTACTTTAAAGAGTCCTCTCCTGCTGATGTTCAGGTGTATATCAGTATGTAGTGTCTCTACTTTAAAGAGTCCTCTCCTGCTGATGTTCAGGTGTATATCAGTATGTAGTGTCTCTACTTTAAAGAGTCCTCTCCTGCTGATGTTCAGGTGTATATCAGTATGTAGTGTCCTCTACTTTAAAGAGTCCTCTCCTGCTGATGTTCAGGTGTATATCAGTATGTAGTGTCTCTACTTTAAAGAGTCCTCTCCTGCTGATGTTCAGGTGTATATCAGTATGTAGTGTCTCTACTTTAAAGAGTCCTCTCCTGCTGATGTTCAGGTGTATATCAGTATGTAGTGCCTCTACTTTAAAGAGTCCTCTCCTGCTGATGTTCAGGTGTATATCAGTATGTAGTGTCTCTACTTTAAAGAGTCCTCTCCTGCTGATGTTCAGGTGTATATCAGTATGTAGTGTCTCTACTTTAAAGAGTCCTCTCCTGCTGATGTTCAGGTGTATATCAGTATGTAGTGTCTCTACTTTAAAGAGTCCTCTCCTGCTGATGTTCAGGTGTATATCAGTATGTAGTGCCTCTACTTTAAAGAGTCCTCTCCTGCTGATGTTCAGGTGTATATCAGTATGTACTGTCTCTACTTTAAAGAGTCCTCTCCTGCTGATGTTCAGGTGTATATCAGTATGTAGTGTCTCTACTTTAAAGAGTCCTCTCCTGCTGATGTTCAGGTGTATATCAGTATGTAGTGTCTCTACTTTAAAGAGTCCTCTCCTGCTGATGTTCAGGTGTATATCAGTATGTAGTGTCTCTACTTTAAAGAGTCCTCTCCTGCTGATGTTCAGGTGTATATCAGTATGTAGTGCCTCTACTTTAAAGAGTCCTCTCCTGCTGATGTTCAGGTGTATATCAGTATGTAGTGTCTCTACTTTAAAGAGTCCTCTCCTGCTGATGTTCAGGTGTATATCAGTATGTAGTGTCTCTACTTTAAAGAGTCCTCTCCTGCTGATGTTCAGGTGTATATCAGTATGTAGTGTCTCTACTTTAAAGAGTCCCTCTCCTGCTGATGTTCAGGGTGTATATCAGTATGTAGTGTCTCTACTTTAAAGAGTCCTCTCCTGCTGATGTTCAGGTGTATATCAGTATGTAGTGTCTCTACTTTAAAGAGTCCTCTCCTGCTGATGTTCAGGTGTATATCAGTATGTAGTGTCTCTACTTTAAAGAGTCTCTCTGCTGATGTTCAGGTGTATATCCAGTATGTAGTGTCTCTACTTTAAAGAGTCCTCTCCTGCTGATGTTCAGGTGTATATCAGTATGTAGTGTCTCTACTTTAAAAGAGTCCTCTCCTGCTGATGTTCAGGTGTATATCAGTATGTAGTGTCTCTACTTTAAAGAGTCCTCTCCTGCTGATGTTCAGGTGTATATCAGTATGTAGTGTCTCTACTTTAAGAGTCCTCTCCTGCTGATGTTTCAGGTGTATATCAGTATGTAGTGTCTCTACTTTAAAGAGTTCTCTCCTGCTGATGTTCAGGTGTATATCAGTATGTAGTGTCTCTACTTTAAAGAGTCCTCTCCTGCTGATGTTCAGGTGTATATCAGTATGTAGTGTCTCTACTTTAAAGAGTCCTCTCCTGCTGATGTTCAGGTGTATATCAGTATGTAGTGTCTCTACTTTAAAGAGTCCTCTCCTGCTGATGTTCAGGTGTATATCAGTATGTAGTGTCTCTACTTTAAAGAGTCCTCTCCTGCTGATGTTCAGGTGTATATCAGTATGTAGTGTCTCTACTTTAAAGAGTCCTCTCCTGCTGATGTTCAGGTGTATATCAGTATGTAGTGTCTCTACTTTAAAGAGTCCTCTCCTGCTGATGTTCAGGTGTATATCAGTATGTAGTGTCTCTACTTTAAAGAGTCCTCTCCTGCTGATGTTCAGGTGTATATCAGTATGTAGTGTCTCTACTTTAAAGAGTCCTCTCCTGCTGATGTTCAGGTGTATATCAGTATGTAGTGTCTCTACTTTAAAGAGTCCTCTCCTGCTGATGTTCAGGTGTATATCAGTATGTAGTGTCTCTACTTTAAAGAGTTCTCTCCTGCTGATGTTCAGGTGTATATCAGTATGTAGTGTCTCTACTTTAAAGAGTCCTCTCCTGCTGATGTTCAGGTGTATATCAGTATGTAGTGTCTCTACTTTAAAGAGTCCTCTCCTGCTGATGTTCAGGTGTATATCAGTATGTAGTGTCTCTACTTTAAGAGTCCTCTCCTGCTGATGTTCAGGTGTATATCAGTATGTAGTTGTCTCTACTTTAAAGAGTCCTCTCCTGCTGATGTTCAGGTGTATATCAGTATGTAGTGTCTCTACTTTAAAGAGTCCTCTCCTGCTGATGTTCAGGTGTATATCAGTATGTAGTGTCTCTACTTTAAAGAGTCCTCTCCTGCTGATGTTCAGGTGTATATCAGTATGTAGTGTCTCTACTTTAAAGAGTCCTCTCCTGCTGATGTTCAGGTGTATATCAGTATGTAGTGTCTCTACTTTAAAGAGTCCTCTCCTGCTGATGTTCAGGTGTATATCAGTATGTAGTGTCTCTACTTTAAAGAGTCCTCTCCTGCTGATGTTCAGGTGTATATCAGTATGTAGTGTCTCTACTTTAAAGAGTCCTCTCCTGCTGATGTTCAGGTGTATATCAGTATGTAGTGTCTCTACTTTAAAGAGTCCTCTCCTGCTGATGTTCAGGTGTATATCAGTATGTAGTGTCTCTACTTTAAAGAGTCCTCTCCTGCTGATGTTCAGGTGTATATCAGTATGTAGTGTCTCTACTTTAAAGAGTCCTCTCCTGCTGATGTTCAGGTGTATATCAGTATGTAGTGTCTCTACTTTAAAGAGTCCTCTCCTGCTGATGTTCAGGTGTATATCAGTATGTAGTGTCTCTACTTTAAAGAGTCCTCTCCTGCTGATGTTCAGGTGTATATCAGTATGTAGTGTCTCTACTTTAAAGAGTCCTCTCCTGCTGATGTTCAGGTGTATATCAGTATGTAGTGTCTCTACTTTAAAGAGTCCTCTCCTGCTGATGTTCAGGTGTATATCAGTATGTAGTGTCTCTACTTTAAAGAGTCCTCTCCTGCTGATGTTCAGGTGTATATCAGTATGTAGTGTCTCTACTTTAAAGAGTCCTCTCCTGCTGATGTTCAGGTGTATATCAGTATGTAGTGTCTCTACTTTAAAGAGTCCTCTCCTGCTGATGTTCAGGTGTATATCAGTATGTAGTGTCTCTACTTTAAAGAGTCCTCTCCTGCTGATGTTCAGGTGTATATCAGTATGTAGTGTCTCTACTTTAAAGAGTTCTCTCCTGCTGATGTTCAGGTGTATATCAGTATGTAGTGTCTCTACTTTAAAGAGTCCTCTCCTGCTGATGTTCAGGTGTATATCAGTATGTAGTGTCTCTACTTTAAAGAGTCCTCTCCTGCTGATGTTCAGGTGTATATCAGTATGTAGTGTCTCTACTTTAAAGAGTCCTCTCCTGCTGATGTTCAGGTGTATATCAGTATGTAGTGTCTCTACTTTAAAGAGTTCTCTCCTGCTGATGTTCAGGTGTATATCAGTATGTAGTGTCTCTACTTTAAAGAGTCCTCTCCTGCTGATGTTCAGGTGTATATCAGTATGTTAGTGTCTCTACTTTAAAGAGTCCTCTCCTGCTGATGTTCAGGTGTATATCAGTATGTAGTGTCTCTACTTTAAAGAGTTCTCTCCTGCTGATGTTCAGGTGTATATCAGTATGTAGTGTCTCTACTTTAAAGAGTCCTCTCCTGCTGATGTTCAGGTGTATATCAGTATGTAGTGTCTCTACTTTAAAGAGTCCTCTCCTGCTGATGTTCAGGTGTATATCAGTATGTAGTGCCTCTACTTTAAAGAGTCCTCTCCTGCTGATGTTCAGGTGTATATCAGTATGTAGTGTCTCTACTTTAAAGAGTCCTCTCCTGCTGATGTTCAGGTGTATATCAGTATGTAGTGTCTCTACTTTAAAGAGTCCTCTCCTGCTGATGTTCAGGTGTATATCAGTATGTAGTGTCTCTACTTTAAAGAGTCCTCTCCTGCTGATGTTCAGGTGTATATCAGTATGTAGTGTCTCTACTTTAAAGAGTTCTCTCCTGCTGATGTTCAGGTGTATATCAGTATGTAGTGTCTCTACTTTAAAGAGTCCTCTCCTGCTGATGTTCAGGTGTATATCAGTATGTAGTGTCTCTACTTTAAAGAGTCCTCTCCTGCTGATGTTCAGGTGTATATCAGTATGTAGTGTCTCTACTTTAAAGAGTCCTCTCCTGCTGATGTTCAGGTGTATATCAGTATGTAGTGTCTCTACTTTAAAGAGTTCTCTCCTGCTGATGTTCAGGTGTATATCAGTATGTAGTGTCTCTACTTTAAAGAGTCCTCTCCTGCTGATGTTCAGGTGTATATCAGTATGTAGTGTCTCTACTTTAAAGAGTCCTCTCCTGCTGATGTTCAGGTGTATATCAGTATGTAGTGTCTCTACTTTAAAGAGTTCTCTCCTGCTGATGTTCAGGTGTATATCAGTATGTAGTGTCTCTACTTTAAAGAGTCCTCTCCTGCTGATGTTCAGGTGTATATCAGTATGTAGTGTCTCTACTTTAAAGAGTCCTCTCCTGCTGATGTTCAGGTGTATATCAGTATGTAGTGCCTCTACTTTAAAGAGTCCTCTCCTGCTGATGTTCAGGTGTATATCAGTATGTAGTGTCTCTACTTTAAAGAGTCCTCTCCTGCTGATGTTCAGGTGTATATCAGTATGTAGTGTCTCTACTTTAAAGAGTCCTCTCCTGCTGATGTTCAGGTGTATATCAGTATGTAGTGTCTCTACTTTAAAGAGTCCTCTCCTGCTGATGTTCAGGTGTATATCAGTATGTAGTGTCTCTACTTTAAAGAGTCCTCTCCTGCTGATGTTCAGGTGTATATCAGTATGGAGTGTCTCTACTTTAAAGAGTCCTCTCCTGCTGATGTTCAGGTGTATATCAGTATGTAGTGTCTCTACTTTAAAGAGTCCTCTCCTGCTGATGTTCAGGTGTATATCAGTATGTAGTGTCTCTACTTTAAAGAGTCCTCTCCTGCTGATGTTCAGGTGTATATCAGTATGTAGTGTCTCTACTTTAAAGAGTCCTCTCCTGCTGATGTTCAGGTGTATATCAGTATGTAGTGTCTCTACTTTAAAGAGTCCTCTCCTGCTGATGTTCAGGTGTATATCAGTATGTAGTGTCTCTACTTTAAAGAGTCCTCTCCTGCTGATGTTCAGGTGTATATCAGTATGCAGTGCCTCTACTTTAAAGAGTCCTCTCCTGCTGATGTTCAGGTGTATATCAGTATGTAGTGTCTCTACTTTAAAGAGTCCTCTCCTGCTGATGTTCAGGTGTATATCAGTATGTAGTGCCTCTACTTTAAAGAGTCCTCTCCTGCTGATGTTCAGGTGTATATCAGTATGTAGTGCCTCTACTTTAAAGAGTCCTCTCCTGCTGATGTTCAGGTGTATATCAGTATGTAGTGTCTCTACTTTAAAGAGTCCTCTCCTGCTGATGTTCAGGTGTATATCAGTATGTAGTCTCTTTGCCTTTTAAGCCTTTTCAGACCATTAACATGCACTAAAACCTACATAGCACACTACAGGAGAAGGGAGAACCCCTAAAAGCACAATAGGGCCTTTTTAAGAGTTTAACAGGTAGGAAAGAAATTAAAATAAATCACACAATACATCATTTTTCTTTGGAGAATTATTTGAAAGATAGACAAACAAAATAAAAAGACGTACTGCTTCATCCCTCTTCACTTCAACAGCAGGACAATCAAACATAATGATATACTTTTGTAGTTAGTACATTTCAAAAAGAGCCTCCATCGTGTCAGACTGTTATGTTAAAGCTTAACGTTACAGCAGAGACACATATTGGGCCGAGCACAATCTCAGTAAAGAAAAGATAATAAACCAACACCATAATAATAAGATGATGTTGAGATGTACCTACATAAATACATAAATTCAGATCTAATACATTTTGAAATATTTTCTTTGGAGAGTTATTTTAAAGATGGACTTGCTCTTAAATCCAAAATAAAAAAAAGCAGGCAAATAAAAACAACATGAGACACGGTTGATGTTAGTACTCACTTTAAAAAAGCTTAAATAAAACCTTTAACCTTACAGTATGATGCATGTTTCATTACAAATCGCTGCTCTTTGCACAATCCCAGTTCAAAAATACAATAATCCAGCCGTGGTTTGCTGCTAACGTCACTGAGGTACGTCCCGCTAGCGTCTGTGTCACTGAGGTACGTCCCGCTAGCGTCTGTGTCACTGAGGTACGTCCCGCTAGCGTCTGTGTCACTGAGGTACGTCCCGCTAGCGTCTGTGTCACTGAGGTACGTCCCGCTAGCGTCTGTGTCACTGAGGTACGTCCCGCTAGCGTCTGTGTCACTGAGGTACGTCCCGCTAGCGTCTGTGTCACTGAGGTACGTCCCGCTAGCGTCTGTGTCACTGAGGTACGTCCCGCTAGCGTCTGTGTCACTGAGGTACGTCCCGCTAACGTCTGTGTCACTGAGGTACGTCTTGCTAACGTCTGTGTCACTGAGGTACGTCTTGCTAACGTCTGTGTCACTGAGGTACGTCTTGCTAACGTCTGTGTCACCGAGGTACGTCCCGCTAGCGTCTGTGTCACTGAGGTACGTCCTGCTAACGTCTGTGTCACTGAGGTACGTCTTGCTAACGTCTGTGTCACTGAGGTACGTCTTGCTAACGTCTGTGTCACCGAGGTACGTCCCGCTAGCGTCTGTGTCACTGAGGTACGTCCTGCTAACGTCTGTGTCACTGAGGTACGTCTTGCTAACGTCTGTGTCACTGAGGTACGTCTTGCTAACGTCTGTGTCACTGAGGTACGTCCTGCTAACGTCTGTGTCGCTGAGGTACGTCTTGCTAACGTCTGTGTCACTGAGGTACGTCTTGCTAACGTCTGTGTCGCTGAGGTACGTCTTGCTAACGTCTGTGTCACTGAGGTACGTCCCGCTAACGTCTGTGTCACTGAGGTACGTCTTGCTAACGTCTGTGTCACTGAGGTACGTCTTGCTAACGTCTGTGTCGCTGAGGTACGTCCCGCTAACGTCTGTGTCACTGACGTACGTCTTGCTAACGTCTGTGTCACCGAGGTACGTCCCGCTAGCGTCTGTGTCACTGAGGTACGTCCTGCTAACGTCTGTGTCACTGAGGTACGTCTTGCTAACGTCTGTGTCACTGAGGTACGTCTTGCTAACGTCTGTGTCACTGAGGTACGTCCTGCTAACGTCTGTGTCGCTGAGGTACGTCTTGCTAACGTCTGTGTCGCTGAGGTACGTCTTGCTAACGTCTGTGTCACTGAGGTACGTCCTGCTAACGTCTGTGTCACTGAGGTACGTCCCGCTAACGTCTGTGTCACTGAGGTACGTCCCGCTAGCGTCTGTGTCACTGAGGTACGTCCCGCTAACGTCTGTGTCACCGAGGTACGTCTTGCTAACGTCTGTGTCACCGAGGTACGTCTTGCTAACGTCTGTGTCACCGAGGTACGTCCTGCTAACGTCTGTGTCACTGAGGTACGTCCCGCTAACGTCTGTGTCACTGAGGTACGTCCCGCTAGCGTCTGTGTCACTGAGGTACGTCCCGCTAACGTCTGTGTCACTGAGGTACGTCCCGCTAACGTCTGTGTCACCGAGGTACGTCTTGCTAACGTCTGTGTCACTGAGGTACGTCCCGCTAGCGTCTGTGTCACTGAGGTACGTCCCACTAACGTCTGTGTCACTGAGGTACGTCCCGCTAACGTCTGTGTCAGAGGTACGTCCTGCTAAATGCCGTCTGAAAGCATCCCGAGGTTTTTTAATCCACTCTCTTTTAAATCAGTTCTTGTTGAGACGTACGGTGGCCCACAGCGCGCTACAACGACCCAGAACATTTCCAATAAGAGAAACAGGCTGCAGCTGTTCAATCCCCAGGAGCAATTTGGGGTGAAGTGTCTCAGGGACATGCTGACTGCAGTGGGGTTTGAACCTGTGACCCCCTGGTCCGAACACCTACGCACAACCCACTGCGCCACACGCCTCCACGCTACATGATTCCTTCTGATAGTATTTTAAGTGTCCCCCTGAAGCATGGTGTTCATGGGTAAAGTTGTTGTTTCTTCATTTGCGTGTGAACCACATTTGTTTTTTAAGTAGAGCGCGTTTCTCCTAATGGAAGTGTTTGGGTCGTTGGAGCACGATGTTTAATAAGAACTGGATACAGCGTGGGAGGCGGGGTCTCGTTCTTTCCTATGAGAGCTGCTCATTGGCTCATGAGGACAACATGGCCCAACTTTTGAGAGAGCGACACGTCACAGATTACCCAGCATGCCTAGCTGTCAGAGCAGAAGAACCCGTATGTGCGCTCACAGAGCATGCGCCCCTTAAGCCCCGCCCCCTGAGCTCCCACTCTCGGCTCACTAGAATGAATGGAGACAGAAAATAAATCTAGATTTGGCTTTTAGTGCATTTTACAACTTTAAAGACCGAATGATTCTAATAAGGGCTATCACAGAGTGCATTCTGGGTACTTTATTTAGTTTAAAAAAAAGTATCCGCTGATTTACAGACGTCTCTTTCCCGATGTTAGTCAATGGGGGAAAGTCTTTCTGGTCCAGTGACGTCACGGACTGATACGGAAGGTGTAGTACCGCCGTTTGGACACAACGAATATTTTCCTCAGAGTCCGGCGCACTTCCTGGGGGCTTGGTTTGCACCTGTGGGCCACCGTACAGATGCACCTGATGATAAAGATGTTTCTCTGCAAATCAATCAATATTTCTACGCTTCCTATTCCCGCTTCGTGCAGCAACAATCTTTGCTCGTTCCTTTTCTGCTGCAGTCTTGAAACACGATGAAACATTTCTTTGATTCTAAAAAAAACAAACATTTGGGGAGGTTTTCGCTTGAATGCAAAATCCAGATTTCATACATTTTCTTTTTATATCTTTGGCGAGTTTTGTTTAAGATGGACAAGAACAATAAACATACTTACTGCTTCCTCCCTCTGCATTTCACCAGCAGGCAAACAAATACCATGAAACACTTTGGATGTTAGTTTTGAAATGTAACAATGATCCCCAAAACAATAACATAATACAGCCGTGGCTTGGTGCTGAAGTCCGTGTCCGAGCACTGAGGCTTCTCCTGCTAAAGTCCGAGCGCTGAGGCTTCTCCTGCTAAAGTCCGTGTCCGAGCGCTGAGGCTTCTCCTGCTAAAGTCCGAGCGCTGAGGCTTCTCCTGCTAAAGTCCGTGTCCGAGCGCTGAGGCTTCTCCTGCTAAAGTCCGAGCGCTGAGGCTTCTCCTGCTAAAGTCCGAGCGCTGAGGCTTCTCCTGCTAAAGTCCGAGCGCTGAGGCTTCTCCTGCTAAAGTCCGAGCGCTGAGGCTTCTCCTGCTAAAGTCCGAGCGCTGAGGCTTCTCCTGCTAAAGTCCGTGTCCGAGCGCTGAGGCTTCTCCTGCTAAAGTCCGAGCGCTGAGGCTTCTCCTGCTAAAGTCCGAGCGCTGAGGCTTCTCCTGCTAAAGTCCGAGCGCTGAGGCTTCTCCTGCTAAAGTCCGAGCGCTGAGGCTTCTCCTGCTAAAGTCCGTGTCCGAGCGCTGAGGCTTCTCCTGCTAAAGTCTGTGTCCGAGCGCTGAGGCTTCTCCTGCTAAAGTCCGAGCGCTGAGGCTTCTCCTGCTAAAGTCCGAGCGCTGAGGCTTCTCCTGCTAAAGTCCGAGCGCTGAGGCTTCTCCTGCTAAAGTCCGTGTCCGAGCGCTGAGGCTTCTCCTGCTAAAGTCCGAGCGCTGAGGCTTCTCCTGCTAAAGTCCGAGCGCTGAGGCTTCTCCTGCTAAAGTCCGTGTCCGAGCACTGAGGCTTCTCCTGCTAAAGTCCGTGTCCGAGCGCTGAGGCTTCTCCTGCTAAAGTCCGTGTCCGAGCGCTGAGGCTTCTCCTGCTAAAAGTCCATAAATTAAAAGTTTGAAAACCATCCGAAGGTTTTTGTAAATCAGCAGTTGTATCGTTGAGATGTACCTGATAATAATAAAGAAGTTTCTCGTATCCCAGGTCGTGGTTTCCTTTTGCTTTAAAGGAGAGTCTGGAACCACGACCAGCACTTACGTAGAAAGCGATCGGAGCGTCATCGCGGGATGGGTGTCTAAGTGAGGAGGCACCAGGGCGTCAGGTCCGTGTCGCATTGCAGGCGCACGCTGATGACGGTGCACGGAGCGCCGCTGATGCTCAGGTCCCGCCTCGACTCCACCTCGTACCGCAGGTTCGACAGACCCCCCTCCGGATCCACCTTAAACTGCTCCTGCAGGGGGAGGGGGAGGGGGAGGAAGAGGGGGAGGGGGACGAAGAGGGGGAGGGGGAGGGGGAGGAAGAGGGGGAGGAAGAGTTAAGATAATTTATTTAAATGTTTTTTATTTTTATGAGTATTTTGTTTCTTTTATTACACATTTTTCATATATATGTTTATGGCTATTTTATTTCAGAGAATTTAGAGTTTTACATTTTATTTAGACTTTATTTAATATATTTTTCTTATACTTTTATATAAATAAAAGTATATAATAGATTGTTCACACAGGTGTGATTATGAATATTATTTTCTTTAACATTTTTTATCCTTGATTCAATAATTTATAACTTAAAGATTGATTTATGACACAGATTAAGGAATATTAGGATTTTTTAGACCAATGAATTCAATGCTTTTTAACGATATATAATATTATATTTTTCTTATAACACAGAGAGCGATGCAGCGGAGTTGATCTCTGAGTTACAGCCAACAGATTTATTTATTAAAATGTTTGTTTTTTATTATTTCTGGTGAGTTTTAAGCAGCTTTCCTGATTTTGTTTTACTGTTTAAAATATATATTTTTTTAAATCAACAGATTACAAGACGAGCGGGCTTTCAGTGTTATAAGATTTTTGAATAAACTTAAATAGATGTTTTTAATGCCACTAAAGATGACATTAGCCGCTTTCACACCAAGTACTTTGCCGCACTTAGTTCCCAGCACTTAGTTCCCAGCACTTAGTTCCCAGCACTTGGTTCCCAGCACTTGGTTCCCAGCACTTGGTTCCCAGCACTTGGTTCCCAGCACTTGGTTCCCAGCACTTGGTACCCAGCACTTGGTACCCAGCACTTGGTTCCCAGCACTTGGTTCCCAGCACTTGGTTCCCAGCACTTGGTTCCCAGCACTTAGTACCCAGCACTTAGTAGCCAGCACTTAGTGCCCCCATGGAACAAAAGAGCTGATCGCGTTCACACCGGAATAAGTTCCCTGAGGGAAGATTACTCAAATGAAGCCGCTGACGTCACTTCGTCTTCTTCTGCTTTGGGTTTACTGGCAGGCCGCAAACCACTTCACGGCGTATACTGCCACCCGGAGTCCCCGGCCGGAAGTCCCCGGAGTTGGGGACTGGCTTCAGTAGAAGCTGCTGGGACTCCCAGCAGCTTCTACTGAAGCCTTCTGAGTAAGTTAGTCTCTCTCCGTTGGTGCGCGGGGCTAATGCTAATGCTAATAATGCTAATCCCAGCAAATAAAATGGCGGCTTCACAAAACATTTCCGAGTTTTACGGGGCGTGGTTTGCAATTCGACCCAGCCAATCAGAAATTGGTACTTTTTCTCCCCAGGATAGTACCACCTCTCTAGCAGGCACTACAAGTGGGGGTAAAAGTTCTCTGAACTAAGTTCTCTTGTTGGTGTGAACGCAAAATTCCAGGCACTAAACGGGAAAAGTACGGGGAAAAGTACTCCGGTGTGAAAGCGCCTATTTAAGACTAAAAACCTTTCTTAAAAAAAAAAAACCCTTTCTATTACGCCTCTTGTAGCACTTTGGGATTACTTTTAGCAATGAAAGGTGTTTTATAACATTTATTATTATTATTATTATTTTGAGAGATACATTTGCACTTTTCTTGTACCTGTTTCTGAGAGGCGACTCTCTTCTGGTCTCTTTTCCTCCAGGCCGAGTCGTGGATGTGGAGAAATGTTTTATATCCCGTCGTGATGCCGCTCGGCCTGAAGAGCTGAGAAAACAACACAAATATCTTAAAGAATGAACACTAAATGCACCTTAAATCACTAAATGCACCTTAAATCACTAAATGCACCTTAAATCACTAAATGCACCTTAAATCACAAAATGCACCTTAAATCACAAAATGCACCTTAAATCACTAAATGCACCTTAAATCACAAAATGCACCTTAAATCACTAAATGCACCTTAAATCACTAAATGCACCTTAAATCACTAAATGCACCTTAAATCACAAAATGCACCTTAAATCACTAAATGCACCTTAAATCACTAAATGCACCTTAAATCACTAAATGCACCTTAAATCACTAAATGCACCTTAAATCACTAAATGCACCTTAAATCACTAAATGCACCTTAAATCACTAAAGGAAGCCTTGGTTTTATCATAAAAACTGAGACAAACATGTTGTCAGCTGTTTTTAGCTTTAATATATCATTGCCTCTCTGATCAATTCTCCTCCAATGTTACAGCAATGTCAGAACAATATCCTTGTTTCCACCAAAACCAATACAACACAAGTGTGCTCAGTGGCTCTCCTTGGTGCACTCCCTGAAGGGGTCGCTGGCAGAGGGAACGCATATTTGCTGCAAATCCTTTTAGCGGCAGCCCTCAAGTGCGTCACCTGTAGATGGTTAACACCTGAACCTCCAACGTATAACGATTGGATCCAGACGTTTTGGGAGTTATACGAAATGGAGGAAATCACATATGCCTTACGGCTTCAGAAACCGACATTTTTAAAAGAGATGGAGGCGTGTAATGCCCCTGCTAGTATACACTCCATACAGTATGACCACGGTCAAGTCCCCTAAACTTACCATCTTGATTCATTTGTTTATTCTTTTCTCCCCTTAATTGTTATTATTTATGACTATGCACGTTTTCTTCTTGTTTTCTTTTGGTCTTGTCAATTATCTCTGTATTGGTTTCGCACGACGACCAGTCTGTGTACACTGGCCTACAGGGTGGTCTATAGGGTGGTCCTTAGTGCCATGTGCATTTTCAAATTCATTTATTTTAAGCTCCAACCACTGGAATTCATTCTATTAGTCAAGAAAACTCTCCTGGTGAATTTTATTCAAGTTCCAACAACATGTACCCCTCGCTCATCAACCTTGAAGTTGAGCCTCACGTAGGGTGGTCCTTAACATTGAAAGTGGGAAAGTCTAAGCTCCAACCCCCAGAATTCATTCTATTAGTTAAGAAAACTCTCCTGGTGAATGTGGGGGCTGGAGCTTAGACTTTCCCACTTTCTATGTTAAGGACCACCCTACTGGCCTACTAGTAAGGTCTCATTTTCGATACAGAAAGATTGTAAGACAATTCTCTCTCACTCGCCCTTTTTTGCAATAAGCAAGGGCGCAAGATACCCCCAGCTAAACCAATCGGTTGCATCTCATCCCCACAGCCAATCACAGCACACCCGGCAAACGTTTCAATCTGCTCTTTCTCTCCCCTGCCAGCATCGTTCAGGAGAATTGATGCAACCCTCCTCCTCCTCCTCCTCCTCCTCCTCCTCCTCCTCCTCCTCCTCCTCCACCTCCTCCACCACCTCCTCCTCCTCCTCCTCCTCCTCCTCCTCCTCCTCCTCCTCCTCCTCCTCCTCCTCCACCTCCTCCACCTCCTCCACCTCCTCCTCCTCCATCAGATCCATTAGTACCCACCACCAGTGTCGAGACCCCGGGGGGTTCCTCTTTTCTAGTCGGCTTCTCCTCCCCCTTCATTCATCACAGTATGATGGGGTCTAATCTCAAAAACGTTATTGTTCATACGGCAATAAATATGTTATCAACTACGAGCTAAGTCTCTCCTGATTGGAATAAAATCCACATGTTGATGTTCTACCTGTAACTCTGCTTTCCTCAGTCTTCTGTAGAACTCGTCGTCTTCTCGTCCCCAACCCCAGAACCTGTTCGACATCCCGTTGCACTGGAAACAACAAAATGAAAAGTTATTGTATTTCTTCATCAGAGAAAACAAGGTAGTCTTTGTGCCGATGAGAGATGGTGATTCAGCAGAAAACCTTCTTCCCCTTTCGCCTTGTATTTTAGGGAAGTCGACGTTAACGGTTATTGCTCAAGATTAAGGTTTTGCTCAATCTCAAAAACCTTAATAAATCATTATATATTTATATTTCTGTCATTCTTTTTCTGTCAGATTTTGTTTTAAATGTGCAAATCAATTATTTTATTTGTGCAGTACCATTAATATGTTGAATAAATAAGAATACAAGCCTTAATAAATATATGTTTACATACATGTCAGTAATTATTTTTCTGTCCGATTTTTTTGCAACATGTTTGGGAATAATCAATATTTTATTTTGAATTATTATGTACATATTATCCTATTTATTTATATTATTAAACAATAATACATGTATTTCTTTAGCTGTTGGATTTAAGTTAAAGGTCCCCTATTATACTGTTTTTCATCAATATATCACAGGTCTCAGATATATACAGAGCCTGTCTCTGATTGGCTGAAACACCAAACAGATCATTGCAGCATTACCCATAATCCCCTCTGTTTCAGCCCTGTTTCCAAAGTGCTGATTCTCTGTCTGTTACTTTAGATGAAAATAAGGAGCCCCTCCCCACGCCCCTCTGAGAGACATTTGGTTACAAAGAACTCAATGGTGCTCTAGGAGGAGATTCACGTGATAAGGGGGGGGGGGGGGTTACCTTGGTTGCTGATTGGCTAATGGTTACACAAGACAAAACATCGTTATGACATCATGAAGTGGCCAAAATCTGATCAGCTCATTTTCAGACAGGTTTTTATAGAAATGGATCAAAAAGAGAGAAAATCTTTGTTCCTGAAACTTTCAGAGTCTCTCTACACAGAGGGGACACATGTTGATGAAGAAGAGACATGAAGAAGAGGGGACACATGTTGATGAAGAAGAGACATGAAGAAGAGGGGACACATGTTGATGAAGAAGAGACATGAAGAAGAGGGGACACATGTTGATGAAGAAGAGACATGAAGAAGAGGGGACACATGTTGATGAAGAAGAGACATGAAGAAGAGGGGACACATGTTGATGAAGAAGAGACATGAAGAAGAGGGGACACATGTTGATGTAGAAGAGACATGAAGAAGAGGGGACACATGTTGATGTAGAAGAGACATGAAGAAGAGGGGACACATGTTGATGAAGAAGAGACATGAAGAAGAGGGGACACATGTTGATGAAGAAGAGACATGAAGAAGAGGGGACACATGTTGATGAAGAAGAGACATGAAGAAGAGGGGACACATGTTGATGAAGAAGAGACATGAAGAAGAGGGGACACATGTTGATGAAGAAGAGACATGAAGAAGAGGGGACACATGTTGATGAAGAAGAGACATGAAGAAGAGGGGACACATGTTGATGAAGAAGAGACATGAAGAAGAGGGGACACATGTTGATGTAGAAGAGACATGAAGAAGAGGGGACACATGTTGATGTAGAAGAGACATGAAGAAGAGGGGACACATGTTGATGAAGAAGAGACATGCAGAAGAGGGGACACATGTTGATGAAGAAGAGACATGAAGAAGAGGGGACACATGTTGATGAAGAAGAGACATGAAGAAGAGGGGACACATGTTGATGTAGAAGAGACATGAAGAAGAGGGGACACATGTTGATGTAGAAGAGACATGAAGAAGAGGGGACACATGTTGATGAAGAAGAGACATGAAGAAGAGGGGACACATGTTGATGAAGAAGAGACATGAAGAAGAGGGGACACATGTTGATGTAGAAGAGACATGAAGAAGAGGGGACACATGTTGATGTAGAAGAGACATGAAGAAGAGGGGACACATGTTGATGAAGAAGAGACATGAAGAAGAGGGGACACATGTTGATGTAGAAGAGACATGAAGAAGAGGGGACACATGTTGATGAAGAAGAGACATGAAGAAGAGGGGACACATGTTGATGTAGAAGAGACATGAAGAAGAGGGGACACATGTTGATGTAGAAGAGACATGAAGAAGAGGGGACACATGTTGATGTAGAAGAGACATGAAGAAGAGGGGACACATGTTGATGAAGAAGAGACATGAAGAAGAGGGGACACATGTTGATGAAGAAGAGACATGAAGAAGAGGGGACACATGTTGATGTAGAAGAGACATGAAGAAGAGGGGACACATGTTGATGAAGAAGAGACATGAAGAAGAGGGGACACATGTTGATGAAGAAGAGACATGAAGAAGAGGGGACACATGTTGATGAAGAAGAGACATGAAGAAGAGGGGACACATGTTGATGAAGAAGAGACATGAAGAAGAAGGGACACATGTTGATGAAGAAGAGACATGAAGAAGAGGGGACACATGTTGATGAAGAAGAGACATGAAGAAGAGGGGACACATGTTGATGAAGAAGAGACATGAAGAAGAGGGGACACATGTTGATGAAGAAGAGACATGAAGAAGAGGGGACACATGTTGATGTAGAAGAGACATGAAGAAGAGGGGACACATGTTGATGTAGAAGAGACATGAAGAAGAGGGGACACATGTTGATGTATAAGAGACATGAAGAAGAGGGGACACATGTTGATGAAGAAGAGACATGAAGAAGAGGGGACACATGTTGATGTAGAAGAGACATGAAGAAGAGGGGACACATGTTGATGTAGAAGAGACATGAAGAAGAGGGGACAATGTTGATGTAGAAGAGACATGAAGAAGAGGGGACACATGTCGATGTAGAAGAGACATGAAGAACCTTTAAGTGACTTCAACGTAAACTGTATATCCCTGTGTGTGTTCAGTACCATGTGGTAGTGCTTCTTGTATATCCCTGTGTGTGTTCAGTACCATGTGGTAGTGTTTCTTGTATATCCCTGTGTGTGTGTTCAGTACCATGTGGTAGTGCTTCTTGTATATCCCTGTGTGTGTTCAGTACCATGTGGTAGTGCTTCTTGTATATCCCTGTGTGTGTTCAGTACCATGTGGTAGTGTTTCTTGTATATCCCTGTGTGTGTTCAGTACCATGTGGTAGTGTTTCTTGTATATCCCTGTGTGTGTTCAGTACCATGTGGTAGTGCTTCTTGTATATCCCTGTGTGTGTTCAGTACCATGTGGTAGTGCTTCTTGTATATCCCTGTGTGTGTTCAGTACCATGTGGTAGTGTTTCTTGTATATCCCTGTGTGTGTTCAGTACCATGTGGTAGTGTTTCTTGTATATCCCTGTGTGTGTTCAGTACCATGTGGTAGTGTTTCTTGTATATCCCTGTGTGTGTTCAGTACCATGTGGTAGTGCTTCTTGTATATCCCTGTGTGTGTTCAGTACCATGTGGTAGTGTTTCTTGTATATCCCTGTGTGTGTTCAGTACCATGTGGTAGTGCTTCTTGTATATCCCTGTGTGTGTTCAGTACCATGTGGTAGTGCTTCTTGTATATCCCTGTGTGTGTTCAGTACCATGTGGTAGTGTTTCTTGTATATCCCTGTGTGTGTTCAGTACCATGTGGTAGTGCTTCTTGTATATCCCTGTGTGTGTGTTCAGTACCATGTGGTAGTGCTTCTTGTATATCCCTGTGTGTGTGTTCAGTACCATGTGGTAGTGTTTCTTGTATATCCCTGTGTGTGTTCAGTACCATGTGGTAGTGTTTCTTGTATATCCCTGTGTGTGTTCAGTACCATGTGGTAGTGTTTCTTGTATATCCCTGTGTGTGTTCAGTACCATGTGGTAGTGTTTCTTGTATATCCCTGTGTGTGTTCAGTACCATGTGGTAGTGCTTCTTGTATATCCCTGTGTGTGTTCAGTACCATGTGGTAGTGCTTCTTGTATATCCCTGTGTGTGTGTTCAGTACCATGTGGTAGTGTTTCTTGTATATCCCTGTGTGTGTTCAGTACCATGTGGTAGTGTTTCTTGTATATCCCTGTGTGTGTTCAGTACCATGTGGTAGTGTTTCTTGTATATCCCTGTGTGTGTTCAGTACCATGTGGTAGTGCTTCTTGTATATCCCTGTGTGTGTGTTCAGTACCATGTGGTAGTGCTTCTTGGTGAGCATGAGGATCCCCCCCACGTATGTTTTGTAGTGATACAGGGGGTGCAGCTCGGGCGACGCCACGTGGAACGGCCCCTCGGAGGGGAACCCGTAATCCAGAGCCTCGTTCAGCGGCAGCAGGTCGACGTCGTGCATCGCCAGGTAATCTGTGTCGTTGCCGCTCTCCAGGAAGCCCACGTTGATCAGGGACGCTCGGTTAAACCTGGAGCAAGAACACAACGTCTCATGCAACTCTCTTTGAAATCCAGGCTGAAGACTTTTCTTTTTACCGCTGCTTATAATGAAACTACTCATATCTCACACTGCACCTTCTGTTCATGTATTTCATACCAGTGTTGTTAGGGTTATGTTTATTTTACTCTCTTGCTTTTAATGTGTCAGAACTTTCGTCAATTAAACAAAGGCAAAACCGAGGTAATTGTTTTTGGACGAACGGATAAAGGTCAGCGATGAGCTTCAGTCAGCAATGTTCAAAACAGATCTACTGACTGACCTGAAATACACATGCAGATATTACACCACTGGGATTTTAGATTTTTACACATTTCTTTGGATATTGTCTGAGATTAAAGGGGCGGCTATGGCGCAGTGGGTTAGTGCGCTGATCTTCAGACAGACAGTCCACATGCCTTTGTGTCTTCTGGCAGGACCCCTAAACTACTCCTGTGTCGACCCGGGGGTAAATTGGTAGATTTATGAGATATTATTGATCATTTAATGAATAATTTCCTGTAAAACGAAAGCGTCCCCTCACCTGTAGCGGTGACACTAACGCGTCCCCTCACCTGTAGCGGTGACACTAACGCGTCCCCTCACCTGTAGCGGTGACACTAACGCGTCCCCTCACCTGTAGCGGTGACACTAACGCGTCCCCTCACCTGTAGCGGTGACACTAACGCGTCCCCTCACCTGTAGCGGTGACCACTAACGCGTCCCTCACCTGTAGCGGTGACACTAACGCGTCCCCCTCACCTGTAGCGGTGACACTAACGCGTCCCCTCACCTTGGTAAGCGGTGACACTAACGCGTCCCCTCACCTGTAGCGGTGACACTAACGCGTCCCCTCACCTGTAGCGGTGACACTAACGCGTCCCCTCACCTGTAGCGGTGACACTAAAGCGTCCCCTCACCTGTAGCGGTGACACTAACGCGTCCCCTCACCTGTAGCGGTGACACTAAAGCGTCCCCTCACCTGTAGCGGTGACACTAACGCGTCCCCTCACCTGTAGCGGTGACACTAACGCGTCCCCTCACCTGTAGTGGTGACACTAACGCGTCCCCTCACCTGTAGTGGTGACACTAAAGCGTCCCCTCACCTGTAGTGGTGACACTAAAGCGTCCCCTCACCTGTAGTGGTGACACTAACGCGTCCCCTCACCTGTAGTGGTGACACTAACGCGTCCCCTCACCTGTAGTGGTGACACTAACGCGTCCCCTCACCTGTAGTGGTGACACTAAAGCGTCCCTCACCTGTAGTGGTGACACTAACGCGTCCCCTCACCTGTAGTGGTGACACTAACGCGTCCCCTCACCTGTAAGTGGTGACACTAACGCGTCCCCTCACCTGTATGTGACACTAACGCCGTGGTGACACTAACGCGTCCCCTCACCTGTAGTGGTGACCTAAAGCGTCCCCTCACCTGTAGTGGTGACACTAAGCGTCCCCTCACCTGTAGTGGTGACACTAACGCGTCCCCTCACCTGTAGTGGTGACACTAACGCGTCCCTCACCTGTAGTGGTGACACTAACGCGTCCCCCTCCACCTGTAGTGGTGACACTAACGCGTCCCCTCACCTGTAGTGGTGACACTAACGCGTCCCCTCACCTGTAGTGGGTGACACTAACGCGTCCCCTCACCTGTAGTGGTGACACTAACGCGTCCCCTCACCTGTAGTGGTGACACTAACGCGTCCCCTCACCTGTAGTGGTGGACACTAAACGCGTCCCCTCACCTGTAGTGGTGGCACTAAAGCGTCCCCTCACCTGTAGTGGGTGACACTAACGCGTCCCCTCACCTGTAGTGGTGACACTACGCGTCCCCTCACCTGTAGTGGTGACACTAACGCGTCCCCCTCACCTGTAGTGGGTGACACTAACGCGTCCCCTCACCTGTAGTGGTGACACTAAAGCGTCCCCTCACCTGTAGTGGTGACACTAAAGCGTCCCCTCACCTGTAGTGGTGACACTAACGCGTCCCCTCACCTGTAGTGGTGACACTAACGCGTCCCCTCACCTGTAGTGGTGACACTAACGCGTCCCCTCACCTGTAGTGGTGACACTAACGCGTCCCCTCACCTGTAGTGGTGACACTAACGCGTCCCCTCACCTGTAGTGGTGACACTAAAGCGTCCCCTCACCTGTAGTGGTGACACTAACGCGTCCCCTCACCTGTAGTGGTGACACTAACGCGTCCCCTCACCTGTAGTGGTGACACTAACGCGTCCCCTCACCTGTAGTGGTGACACTAACGCGTCCCCTCACCTGTAGTGGTGACACTAACGCGTCCCCTCACCTGTAGTGGTGACACTAACGCGTCCCCTCACCTGTAGTGGTGACACTAACGCGTCCCCTCACCTGTAGTGGTCCACCTGGTTGATGACGAGGATCTTATGGCGGATCTTCTTCTTGTTCAGGAAGTCGTGCATGAAGGGCACGAACACCAGCAGCTCGTCGAAGCGCTCCCTGAAAGGCACGATGAGGGCCAGCTTGTGAGGACCCCACGAGGGGTCGTCGTCTGCCTGCCTGTTGGTGGGGGGACAGGGGGGCTGTGGGGGGGGGCGGCGCTCCTCGTGCAGCAGGGAGGACATTTCCCCCGAACAGCTGAGCTGGAGCCAGAGCAGAGAGACGAGCAGCAGCACCATGCACAGCCCGAACAGCTTGTAGACCGTACATTTACCGGAGAGGAACCTGCAGCAGACGGGGAGGAAACAGAAGTATTATTATTATTATATAAGTGTCTTTAGGTACCGCGAAAATAGCTCTTAATAAAATGTATTATTATTATTACAATTATTATTATTATTATTAAATGCAGGGCAGCATTTTTTTGTTACGAAAAATGTTATTTCATAAAATGTTTGTTAAATAAATGCAACAAACTCAGTTCAGTGCAGAGGTTCAGAAAAACAAAGAAACTCAAAAAAATAAACACAAACTGAAAGAAACTTTATTTCAACTCATGTTTGTTTGAATATATTTTAATCATTTTAAGGAAATGATTTAATATGCAGAAAAGCTTTTTTTTTTAAACAATTTTAATACAGCCTACATTAAATCGATGTTTTGTTAAATAAATGCAAAAAACTCGGAGCAATATCACTTGGTAAAACCAACATGCATGAAAGTGAGGCAGGTTAGTTCAGAAACACACTGACATGCATCGAGAGATAAAGAGGGGGTTAATCTGATTTGTTTCCTATGGCTTTTATTTTAAATGCAGAATCATATTTTCTCATATTTCAACACTTTTTATTTTTAAAAACCTGGTAAATACATATGTCGTGTTTTAATTAAGGTTAATATTCTTTTTGCATTGTCACTTTTTAGGAGTCAAATTCAAATGTTCCCTCACTTTCGAGGTACCCTAACCTACATTTTAAAAAGCCTTTATTTTTTATTTAGCCTTTATTTATACAGGTGTAAAATATTATTTATCATCAAATCTAAAAACATTTCATTAAATACAAAATGCAGAAAATAACGTTCACAGAATTCTTTATAGCCATATATATATATCATCAATGAACTTTGATTAACTCGATTGTTTATGGTTGTGATATTTTATTTTATTTATATTTAATTTATGATATTTTCCACATTCAAATTTAGAATTTTCTTAATAATTAAAAGTTGCAATATTATGCTTTTAGATAATCATCAGTGTCATGAAACGATATATAATCCAACACTTTACCTCTGTTTCTACTTGTGCTAAAAGATTGAGTCTTCAGGCTCTCACCAACACATTGAGCTATCCTGAGAAATCTTATTACGATAAAATACATTTAAAAAAATCAGAGACTAGTTTGGGAACATAGCGGAGTATTTAGCAGCCTAAGTGTATTTAGACTTCTATAAAAATGTAACACAGAAATCTCTATTATTTGTAGTGATTTTTATCAACGCCATGCAATAATGATGCACAGTCTCTACTCACTTATCTGGTGGATGAGCGAGTTTAGAGATCTCATTTCTTTAAAAAAGGTCAAGAAAAATTGTTTTTTACTGCTTAATAACGTAATAATACTTCCTTTCTTCTCTTTAACGCTTGTTTTGTACTGAAGAGGCGCTTTCACACCAAGTACTTTTCCCAGGAAGAGTTCCCGGAACTTAATTCCCCTGAACTCTTTAGTTCCTGAACTATCTAGCAGATCACGTTCACACCTGAATAAGTCGCTGAGGGAGGATTAGGAAAATGAAGCCGCTGACGTCACTTCTTCTTCTTCTGCTTTGGGTTTACTGGCAGGCCGCAAACCACTTCACGGCGTATACTGCCACCCGAAGTCCCAGGTAAATCGCCAGAAGCACCGACACCTCCTCATCACTCCACCGCTCCCATGTTTTATTTTGTGTTGCCATAAGTTAGTCTCTCTCCGTTGGTGCGCTGGGCTAATGCTAATAATGCTAATGCGAGCACATCAAATGGCGGCTTCACAAACATTTTCTGAGTTTTACGGGGCGTGGTTTGCAATTCGCCCAGCCAATCAGAAATTGGTACCTTTTCCTCCCCAGGAAAGTACCACCTCTCTAGCAGAGACTAAAAAGGGGTGAAAAGGTTGCCGAAAAAGTTCTAGTTGCAGATCTTTTTGGTGTGAACGCAAAATCCCAGGAACTATCGGAACTATTCCTGGGAAAAGTACTCCGGTGTGAAAGCGCCTAAGAACTATTCGAAAAGGTTCGTCTACAGCATTATATTTGCTTGATTCTTAAGTTAGTTTGCAGATACTGAATATTAAAACAAATAAATATATTTAAAAATATTAATGTGGATATGGTGTAGAAGCTATTGGTGTATTAGCCTAAAATCAATATTATACTAAACTAAATTAATAATAATAAATAAATGTACACGAAGAAGTAACCATTGTGAAGCAGCTATGGGTGTCATTAATATCACCTTAAAACATTAAGAATATATACAAATATTTAGCAAAAAAACACTAAATATCATTATAAAAATACAACTAAAAATTACAAGAAAATGAATAATAAATATGAAAATAACAAAAAATAAGTAATGAATATAATATGTAAAAATTGTAAAAAAGGAGAGAATGGTGTAGCAACTATGGCTGAGATTAATATCACCTTAAAACATTTAATACATATATAAATATGTAGTCAAAATACAACAGAAAATAATGAAATATAAATAATATATATAATTAAAAACAAAAACAAAAATGAATAAATGTAAAATCAAAGAATTGATAATATTGATAATAAAAACAATATCCCTCTTACCTCCTCTCCTCTTTGAAGTAGAGGACAGGCTTTCTTTTGGATGAGTACATCATTTTAAAACCCAGATTTCCGTCGAGATAAAAAAAACTCTTCAAAATCAAAAAGGGAAAAGTAGTTTTTCACATTAATGCTTCATCTTTTTTCACATTGTCTTCCATTCTAACTTTCTGCTAACTCCACCCAAACCCCCCCGGCACGTTACAGCTGGAAAACATTTGCTTATTTAAGTCAAAATAAGAAAAGAATCCATGTTTTTTAAAACCAGTGCTCTGGCCTCCATGTTGTTATTACTGTACACGTAGCATGTAGCGGTTCTCACGCTCCAAAGCTCCGGGTTCAAATGTCTCCCCGTTTTTTGGTCCGCTTTGTCCGCCACCGAGTGTCCGTTAACGATTGATTTAAGAAGTGCATGTAATGACACGCACACGGAACCGGTAGAGATAAAATCTAACGGTAATTTCACGGAAAGATATCAAACAGAAAGCCGATTGTAGTGATGTCCTAGTTGCATTTGAGTCCGTGTGGCAACAGCGGCAGTGAGAAGTAAAGGTTCCTACCCGTTTTTTAACATGTAACATCACTGTTGAATACTTTTACTCAAGTACTGTACTTAAAAACTGTATTTAGCAGAGGTGGGGGACTCGATAATTGATAAAAGACTCGACTTGACTTGGTAATCATGACTTGAGACTTGATATAGGCTTTAGACAGATGACTCGAAACTTGGACTTTACTTTAAAACTGTACCTGGAAGTTATTGACGAAATATGCTAATTTCCCCATCAAAATATTAATATAAAATATGTGGAGTATTAAAATGCAATAAAAAGAGGTTTGTCGTCCTATGCAGCAAGTGTAGTGATTTGACCCATCACTGATGTTGAGTCATTACTGTAGGTCACATGACCTGAATAAATATTTTCATTTTCCCATAACAAATATGAATATAAAAGATGTAAGTCGCTTTGGATAAAAGCGTCTAACATGTAACATGTAATGTACAGTATTAAAATGATGTGTGTGCGTGTGTGTGTGTGTGTGTTTGTGTGATCATGTGTGTGGGAAAGGCTGTTTTACAGGGACATCTAGAGGAGATTACATGTCATTACATCTACAGGTTCTCAATGATAGCCCTGTTTATTATTACAATGGAAGAAAAATACAGAAGAAGTAGGAATCTGAATTTATAAAACATTGCATTCATATTTTTTTAATTTATAAAAGACGTCACAGCGTAAGACATGCCTATGTCACGTGACCTGGGTCATGTGACAGCCCGGTGTGATGGTAAACTAAACACGGAAGTGTGTGTACTTCAGAGCATACATCCATGCTTCAGAGTCGCTCCTGTTACCGGGCAGATTAGTTGTTTCTCCTCGGGTTGTGTCGCTGTCTCAGAGAAGAACATCATGGACAAAGTTTTGTTTCTCACTTTAAGCCTGGTTTTAGTTTTAACTCAGGTAAACTACAGCTCCTCCAGTCCGAGGAGAATCAGCAAGGCTCAGGTGAGATTTACTCATATTAATACTGGAATTATAATACTATAATACTACTTAATCCATTGTAATACTGCTAATAATACCATACTACTGCTAACATAATACTGCTAATAATACCATAGTACTGCTAACCTAATACTGCTAATAATACCATAGTACTGCTAACATAATACTGCTAATAATACCATACTACTGCTAACATAATACTGCTAATAATACCATAGTACTGCTAACATAATACTGCTAATAATACCATACTACTGCTAACATAATGCTGCTAATAATACCATAGTACTGCTAACATAATACTGCTAATAATACCATACTACTGCTAACATAATACTGCTAATAATACCATAGTACTGCTAACATAATACTGCTAATAATACCATAGTACTGCTAACATAATACTGCTAATAATACCATAGTACTGCTAACATAATACTGCTAATAATACCATAGTACTGCTAACCTAATACTGCTAATAATACCATAGTACTGCTAACATAATACTGCTAATAATACCATAGTACTGCTAACATAATACTGCTAATAATACCATAGTACTGCTAACATAATACTGCTAATAATACCATAGTACTGCTAACATAATACTGCTAATAATACCATACTACTGCTAACATAATACTGCTAATAATACCATAGTACTGCTAACATAATACTGCTAATAATACCATAGTACTGCTAATAATACCATAGTACTGCTAACATAATACTGCTAATAATACCATAGTACTGCTAACATAATACTGCTAATAATACCATAGTACTGCTAACATAATACTGCTAATAATACCATAGTACTTCTAACCTAATACTGCTAATAATACCATAGTACTGCTAACCTAATACTGCTAATAATACCATAGTACTGCTAAAATTACCATTGTAATGCTAATAATACCGCAGTACTGCAAATTCTACTATAATACTACCAATACCAACTTGCTAATAAAACCTTAATACAGGGAACAATACCATACTTCTACTAATACAAGGCCACAATAGTAATGCTAATGATACAATAATACTGTTAATACTACCATACAACTGCTAATAATGACATTATCCTCTGTCCAGGCATCTTTAGGCTCCACTCACATGTAATCTTTAACCTGACGTATGAATGTAAACATTAGTTATCTATGTACTGATGATTGACTTAAAGAAATACATGGCTTATCTAAAGGGAACAAGGTTCTTCAGTCACCTTTAAACTGTGTTCTTTCACTATACCATATAGCTTTTATATTATATTAGACTGTATATATCGTTTATTCTACTATATCATCTCCAATTTTACCTGTATTTGTACTGCTTCTACACCTACATCTCCCTTCTTGGTATGTCTTATCTGATCCTAAAGGAACATGATAAATGATGAATCGACCTCTCATTGATTGATCAATCACTTATTTTCATTCACAAGACATAATGTGATCAATAACTAACAGAGGTCCTTGTTTTGACCATGCTATCAATCTCAAATAAACAAATATATAACCTTGTTAACACAAGGCATGATCAATAAAACATTTTGAAAAGCTATGAACAGAGTTTGGAAATGTCTCCTTTCACCGTGGAGAAAAACAAACATGAGGATAACGTCACTCAGGTTTCATGTCCAGGCAGGTCGATGTTGATATAGTATGTAAATAAACCGGTCTGCCAGGGAGAAAAAACTCGTGCAAAAATGTAAAACACACGGCTACTGTAAAACCGGCTCGGTCTTTGATTTGTAGTAAACATGCACATAAATGAGTAAAGGCTGTTTTTTGTTTCAGCATCAGGTCAAAAACCACCAGAATGAGGCGACAGTTAAACACCTGAGCTTTCAGAGAACATCCATACAAATCAATCCGTTAGCATTTAGCTAATTATCTATTATCAATACATTCTCTTGCACTATGTTTATTGTTTTATTTTTTGTTTGTTTTGTTTTAATTTATTTATTGCAGATTTATCAGACAATACAACCATTGTTCACATTTCCTGTTTTTGGTTTTCTTATTACAGGAAATGTCTCTACTCTTTTGTTACATATAATAAAACAAACAGAATCCTCCCACCTTCACAAGAGCTGGAAAGTTGGTCACGCGTCCACGTCCTGATACATGTCACATGCATCAGGACGCGTCCACGTCCTGATACATGTGACATGATAAAGACGCGTCCACGTCCTGATACATGTCACATGATAAAGACGCGTCCACGTCCTGATACATGTGACATGATAAAGACGCGTCCACGTCCTGATACATGTGACATGATAAAGACGCGTCCACGTCCTGATACATGTGACATGATAAAGACGCGTCCACGTCCTGATACATGTGACATGATCAAGACGCGTCCACGTCTTGATACATGTGACATGTATCAAGACGCGTCCACGTCCTGATACATGTGACATGATAAAGACGCGTCCACGTCCTGATACATGTGACATGCATCAGGACGCGTCCACGTCCTGATGCATGTGACATGATAAAGACGCGTCCACGTCCTGATACATGTGACATGATAAAGACGCGTCCACGTCCTGATACATGTCACATGATAAAGACGCGTCCACGTCCTGATACATGTCACATGATAAAGACGCGTCCACGTCCTGATACATGTGACATGATAAAGACGCGTCCACGTCCTGATACATGTGACATGATAAAGACGCGTCCACGTCCTGATACATGTGACATGCATCAGGACGCGTCCACGTCCTGATGCATGTGACATGATAAAGACGCGTCCACGTCCTGATACATGTGACATGATAAAGACGCGTCCACGTCCTGATACATGTCACATGATAAAGACGCGTCCACGTCCTGATACATGTGACATGATAAAGACGCGTCCACGTCCTGATACATGTGACATGATAAAGACGCGTCCACGTCCTGATACATGTCACATGATAAAGACGCGTCCACGTCCTGATACATGTGACATGATAAAGACGCGTCCACGTCCTGATACATGTCACATGATAAAGACGCGTCCACGTCCTGATACATGTGACATGCATCAGGACGTGGACGCGTCCTGATACATGTCACATGATAAAGACGTGGACGCGTCCTGATACATGTGACATGATAAAGACGCGTCCACGTCCTGATACATGTCACATGATAAAGACGCGTCCACGTCCTGATACATGTCACATGATAAAGACGCGTCCACGTCCTGATACATGTCACATGATAAAGACGCGTCCACGTCCTGATACATGTCACATGATAAAGACGCGTCCACGTCCTGATACATGTGACATGCATCAGGACGTGGATGCGTCCTGATGCATGTCACATGATAAAGATGCGTCCACGTCCTGATGCATGTCACATGATCAAGAGCAAAGAGCACCAACAATTAATACAACAATTCAACATTAATTAAAAACACACACACAAAAAGAAAAGATAAAATACAAAATACATTTAAAAAAAGCATAACTAGAGGGGGGACATATAGACTTAGTCAGGGGGTAGGACTTTCAGTGAATTAAAATATGATAAAAAGTGCGTTTTATTTGTTTTACGTCCTATATATATTCATGTTGGCTTGTTGGAGGAGCCTGTGACTTCAGTTTCTCATTGTCATATCTACACTGTGACAATGAAACCTTGAAACTTGAATAATTGTGCATGTGTTTGTTCAGGTTATGGGTTTCGACTGGAAGAACTGCGGGCAGCCCGATGCTCCAGCGGTTCTGAAGACGCTGAAGGTGTCTCCGGACCCGATCTCCATCCCCGGAGAAATGACCGCTTCGGCCTCTGGATCCACATCTGTGGAGCTCGCTGCCCCGCTTTCTGTGAGTACACTCACTCTGAGCTTATACAAAACACCACACCATACTGTTAGAAGAGTATCACTCGTCAAGCTTGAGCTTCAATCTCAGGATCCATGTATCTGTGATCCTCTCCAGAATGGAAGTAGTCATCACATACAGAGCATCAACTAGTTCCTGAACAGTGTCCTTCACATGCTGATATCCAAGAGAGGGAGTTACACAGTCACAAGATGGAGGAATAGAAAGCAGTACATCCTGTCACGTACAAAATTCTCAACATTCTGACTTTTTCTCAAAATCCTGACTTTTTCCTCAAAATCTCAAAATCCTGACTTTTTCTCAAAATCCCCAAAAATCTGACTTTTTCAAAAAAATCTGACTTTTTCTGACTTTTTCAAAAAAAACTGACTTTTTCTAAAAAAATTGACTTTTTCAAAAAAATTGACTTTTTCTCAAAAATCTGACTTTTTCTCAAAAATCTGACTTTTTCTCAAAAATAAAAAAAATCTGACTTTTTCTCAAAATTCTGACTTTTTCTGAATACTTAAAAATGTTAATAATCACTGGTCCCCGGCTTGAGCTTCAACCTCAGGATCCATGTATCTGTGATCCTCTCCAGAATGGAAGTAGTCATCACATACAGAGCATCAACTAGTTCCTGAACAGTGTCCTTCACATGCTGATATCCAAGAGAGGGAGTTACACAGTCACAAGATGGAGGAATAGAAAGTAGTATTCAATGTTTACTTCAGATTAGCTCCACGTCAGAAATGAGCATGCTTGTCATATGTCTATCTCCATAGAGGCTGAATCATCATGTTAATCACATAGCTATCATATGCCTCAAACAGTCCTGATGCTCTTCTAGGTAATCATACATCCTGTCATGTTCACAGCTACAGTTGGGATACCTTTGTTAGCATGTTGCTCTCATGTTGGAAGAGGACGCTCAGTGTTTTCCCAACAGAATCGATATTACTTTAATGGTCAGATCAAGTCTGAAATTGGACTTGCATCTGTTCCAACCCGGCTCTTGGGGTTGTGTATTTTTGTGGTGGTTTCTCTTGGTCATCACTTTGTAGGTAATTGGTGTCTTTTGTAGTCATTTGTGAGTCTCTATGTAGTTGATTTTTGTATATTGTTTTTTTTTGTGTGTAACTTTACGATTGTCTAGTCCTTTTTTATATGTGTCAGACTTTTCATAATCAGTTTGTGTCTATTTGATGTAGCTATAAACTAACTGTCCATCGCCAGTGACTGACCCTGAGCTGTGTGTGAAGTGTTTAAGAGGAGCACACACACACACACACACACACACACACACACACACACACACACACACACACACACACACACACTGTATCCTCTCTTAAAGAGTGTGGTATTTGTCTTCTTCCACTCTGATCCTTATCTGGATACATGTGGTTCAGCAGATCAGCGACATCCTGCTTTTACCACACACACACACACACACACACACACACACACACACACACACACACACACACACACACACACACACACACGCACTTGCAGGAGCTTTCAGCGAGGCTTCAAGTCAAACAAAAGGTGGATTTACTGTCAACTGCACCGCTAATGGCTGCTAATGGGGTCACATACACACACACACACACACACACACACACACACACACACACACACTCACACACACTCACACACACACACACACAGATCGTGTTTGCTTCCTGTTCTCAGTGTGAGGTTTCTCTTCCTCATGAGGCTGTATTTTGGTAACCACAAAATGATGTCCTGTTTTCGTGCGACTTTCTCAAAGCCTAGTTCCTCTTTATTGTTCTTTATTTGACTTTTGAAAATGTTTATCACACCTTGTTAAACTATGCAAGGGTAAAAGATCATCTTTTGTTTTCTCCATAAACATCACATGTGATACTGATTCTCATTTTATTGAATTGTTTTATTTTTAACGCATGGTGTTTTTAGTTTTTCAGCAACATTGTTTAATCTCACCTGATAATGTCTCTCTCCTCCTTTCTTCCAGACTTACCTTTTGTTAGCTTATTTCATCTTATTTTCTTTTATCTTTCTTTAAAGGGGACCTATCATGCAAAATGCACTTTTGTACGTCTTTTCTACATGAATATGTGTCCCCGGTGTTCCAGGGAACTCACCAAGTGTCAGAAAACACAACCCTCTCTATTTTCCTCCATACCCAAATCTCTAAAAAAGGGGCTGCAACGGATCTGATAAAAACTGATCCAGATTTGAACACTGTCCTGACGTCAGGACGGTGGCGCTACGGCTATTGGGCCAACTCTCCACCTATCAGGGGAATGTGGGGTTGGGCCACGGCCGGCCATTGCCGCTCGAAAGCGCTGGAGACGCTGTAGTACATATGCCAGGCCTGTAAGTGGCGCTGTAGTCTGCCACAAAAGCAGCGAAGAAGACTTCCCGCCCATAGTTACCATGGTTACCCTTCTGTTTATTCTCCGCTGTGGCTTTCTTTCTCCCTCCCCGAGGCAAGCGTTTGCTCCCGCTGCTTTAATTCAATGCAATCCCTCCCCGTCGAGGCAAGCACTGTAATTCTCTCCGGTTAGTCCACCAGCAGATGACAAACACCCACCTCTCCGCCTCTTCCAAGGAACGAGGGGACCGTGCGGCAGAGTTTCAGTTTCAGTTTCTTTCGCCGGTCAAGATGTCCGTTAAAGTTTAAATCTTCAGGACAAAATTAGAAAAGTGCCGGTCAAAGGTCTTCTTTGTTATTTATTGAGCTTTAAAACAAATGAATAACGACTCTATATAATAAAACACGGAGGACGGAGATCTCTTTTTCTCCCCCTCTTCTGACAGCCCAGCAGCTGATCAGAGCACGCCTCCCCTCTCCTGCAGGGGGGCGTGGTCAGCAGAATCAGACCCGTAGACAGCAAACAGCACATAGAGCGAAATGAGGCATGGCTAAAATGCATGATCTCTTTGGTATTTTGAAAACAGAGACGTATAAATATACCTTATATAGGTATGGCCCTACAATATATCATTTACATATAGCATGATAGGTTTCCTTTAAGGTAAAGTCTATTATATTAGCCTTTTTTTTTTAATTACCTGGCTTTTTATTCAGTCTTACGTGTGTGCACATTTAAAAAAAATCATATATAAGGGATCTTTTAGACAGATTGACTAACTATAGTTGCAAATACTGGCTAGGGATAGTGACAACACACACACACACACATACACACACACACACACACACACACACACACACACACACACACACACACACACACACACACACACACACACACACACTGTATCCGCTCTTGAAGAGTGTGGTATTTGTCTTCTTCCACTCTGATCCTTATCTGGATACATGTGGTTCAGCAGATCAGCGACATCCTGCTTTTACCACACACACAAACACACATCCACACACACACACACACACACACACACACACACACACACACACACACACACTTGCAAAATATTGTTTATCCTTCTCTAAAAAACGTTTTTGACATTCCCCGTCTCTTTCCTTAGGTATTATTGAAGTAGAATGATAAGAAATACTTATTAATCCATCATTAAAGTTCACCTATTATGCAAAATCCACTTTGGATTCCCCTCTGTGGAAAGAGACTCTGAAAGTTTCAGGAACAAAGATTCTCTCTCTTTTTGATCCATTTTTATAAAAACCTGTCTGAAAATAAGCTGATCAGATTTTGGCCACTTGATGATGTCATAACGATGTTTTGTCTTGTGTAACCATTAGCCAATCACCAACCAAGGTAACCCCCCCCCCCCCCACCTTATCACCTGAATCTCCTCCTAGAGCACCATTGAGTTCTTTGTAACCAAATGTCTCTCAGAGGGGCGTGGGGAGGGGCTCCTTATTTTCATCTGAAGTAACAGACAGAGAATCAGCACTTTGGAAACAGGGCTGAAACAGAGGGGATTATGGGTAATGCTGCAATGATCTGTTTGGTGTTTGGAGCCAAACACTTCAGAGACATGTTTTATATCTGAGACCTATAATATATTGATGAAAAACAGTATAATACCTTTAAAGCTGTTTATAGCACTTCAAAATGTCTATTTCTGACCTGAGGTTGCAGAGAGTTGCATGAAGAAGCTCACTCTCTCCTCCTCCTCTCCTCCTCTCCTCCTCTCCTCCTCTCCTCCTCTCCTCCTCTCCTCCTCTCCTCTCAGGTGAACGTGACTCTGGAGAAGGAGGTGGCAGGTTTCTGGGTGAAGGTTCCCTGTCTGGAGCAGATGGGCAGCTGTCACTATAAAGACGCCTGTGACATCCTGAGCCAGCTGATCCCCCCCGGACAGGACTGCCCCGAGCCGCTGCGCACCTACGGGCTGCCCTGCCACTGCCCCTTCAAAGCTGTGAGTGCTTTCTGTTAGTCAGTCTGATACTTCAAGATGCAAGGCTTTTATTGTCATGTGTGCATAGCTACCGTGTAGTTATGTCAATGAAGATCTTAGGTCACACGCTCCTCCAACGGTGCAACACAATAAAACAGATAGAATAGTGCAAGTAAATACAATAAAATAGAATATAATAGAAACAGAATATGATAGAAACTGTGCAGAATAGTCTATATACAGTAATTGGAATATTGATATATATGATATATCTTATCGAATCACTACAGAAACGGGGTCACATGACTTCACGTCACCACCGCTAAGCTAAAGGTGGCTAATGTTGGGCTATAAAGGAACTACAGCACGGTCACATGACTTCACGTCTCCACCGCTAAGCTAAAGGAGGCTAATGTTGGGCTATAAAGGAACTACAGCACGGTCACATGACTTCACGTCACCACCGCTAAGCTAAAGGTGGCTAATGTTGGGCTATAAAGGAACTACAGCACAGTCACATGACTTCACGTCTCCACCGCTGCCCTGCCACTGCCCCTTCAAAGCTGTGAGTGCTAATGTGGATACAGTTTCAAAAATGATACAATAATTTGTAGGTGTCCTATCATGCAAAATGCACTTTTTGATGTCTTTTATACATAAATACGTGTCCCCGGTGTGTCAGGAAACTCACAAAGTGTCAGAAAATAAAACCCTCTCTCTTTTCCTCCGTACCAAATCTCTAAAAACGGGGCTACAGCGGAGTGGATCCAGATTTGCGTCCGATATGACGTAATATCAGAAATGCAGACCCACGGCCCTATCAGAAACGTTGCTATCAGAAACGTTGCTATCAGAAACGTTGCTATCAGAAACCTTGCTATCAGAAACAATGCGCGACGCATTTTGGACGTAATATGGTCTTTGTTTACATTAGCATGCAGCGCTAACACGCAGAGCTAACCTGTACTGGAGAGAGTATGTGTTAAGGCCCTGACACACCAAACTGACACCAAAGAACACGTCCCGACGGACCCGACTGTTGTGTCGCCTCACGTCTCTGCGTCTTGGCCAACAGTCGCACTGGAACCGCAAAGACTTCAGCCGACGGCCAAGTAGCACGTACGAACTGCGCATGCGTGAGTGGCAATAACTCTCCTTACCAGCAGGCGGCGGTAGTGTGTATTCCTCATTCAAAAGAGGCAACAACCGGAAGACAGACTGCGTGATAACCGAGAGAAGAAGAACAGACTGCGTGATACACCGAGAGAAGAAGAACAGACTGCGTGATACACCGAGAGAAGAAGAACAGACTGCGTGATACACCGAGAGAAGAAGAACAGACTGCGTGATACACCGAGAGAAGAAGAACAGACTGCGTGATATAAACAAACAACAAATAGCGTCTGCGTTCCATGTTCACTCTGCAGCCAGAAGCTCACGGGGCTTTCCCCAACCTGTGTCGAGAGCTGGAGCTAAATGAAATCTCACATTTGCCTTCTTAATAGTTTGTTTGGGTCCCTCACTTCCGTTTCGCTTCTCATGCACTGATTCGCTAAGCTGAGCAGCCAATCAGAGTGATTTCTTTGGCCGACGGCCTTTAGCAGACAGCCTCCCGATTCAACATCAAATCGGCGGCGGAAGGTGTCGGCACGGCCGAAAAGACACGACGTGCGGGACACACCAATCTGAGTAGGGCGACAGGACGCTCATCGACGGCCAGACATCTATCGACGGCCGAAATGGGGTTGGTGTGTCCGGGCCTTAAAGAAGCAGGAAATAAAAAAAGGAACTCACCTTGTCGTAAACCCACAAGGAAAGAAGCATTTGAGCTCCATACTGTTTCAGAAATAATCAGAACTTCCACATCAGAGCTTTTGAGGACTTTGAGCCAAGTTATAATCCTGCCACTGCGATAGCTTCCAACTAAGCAAGATGCAGTCACAACACTTTAAATAGGTGTGCCTACTAACTTGCTCTTTTGTCTTTGTTTAGTTTCCTCTAAAGTGCCTTCATTTATCATTCGCTGATAATAATTGTGTTTAAAAAACATTTTAAACTTTTAATCGGGCTGTTTTGAAGACACAGATTATTGATCTGATATATCATATTCCAATTACTTGTATAAAGACTCTCCTTGCACTATTTCCATTCAATTTTAATTATTGTATCTGTGTTATTGTGTTGCTCTGTTGGAGGAGCCTGTGACCTCAGGTTGGTATTGATATATCTGCACCCTAACTATAGATGATAATAAAAGATTGGTATTGATATATCTACACCCTAACTATAGATGATAATAAAAGATTGGTATTGATATATCTACACCCTAACTATAGATGATAATAAAAGATTGGTATTGATATATCTACACCCTAGCTATAGATGATAATAAAAGATTGGTATTGATATATCTGCACCCTAACTATAGATGATAATAAAAGCCTTGACTCTTGACATTTGAGGGAGTGACACATCTGTCTCAGGCTGCATAAAGTATTTGCAGACATCCTCTGACGCTCTGCTCTGATACTCCCGGTCTGTCTCTCCTCAGGGCTCGTACTCTCTCCCTCAGTCGGACTTCACCCTCCCCACCATGGACCTCCCTTATTGGCTGAGCAACGGAAACTACCGGGTGCAGGGGGTTCTGGGAGCAGAAGGCAAGGAGCTGGGCTGCCTCAAACTGGCTCTGTCCCTCCACTCCGACTGAACCCAAAACTCACTTCTCAAATCTGACTTTTTTTCTCCGAGTTATGATAAAAAGTCGGAATTCTTAAAAAAGGCGGGAAGAATCTCAGCTAACTGAAGATATGAACCATTTTTACCAAAACAAAACACAAGTCTCATAAGAAGCGTCTAAATGACTCCTGAGCGAAAAGATTCTAACGCACTGCGGCACACAATTCAAGATAAAGATACCCTTATTACTTATCGTAGCTGCACATACAATATAGCCAATTAAAGCTGAGACTCCACTGATTATTTAGGTATAGTATCATCACTGAGCGATCCGAACTTGCGACAGGGGAAGCAAACACAGACATCACAACACGTACCTTTACGGAGCTTTTACGGCAGATCGTCTCACCGTAGCTGTCAATTAGGTCAAAAGACGTGTTCAATGGCATTAAAACGAAAAGTAAAATGTCTACAACTGTTGATCCATAGGTTGATAATGTACCTGTACCTTTTAAAAAATTATTTATAATCCATAATTCCATTTTTTATGTAAAGATCGGAGCGGAAAAATTAGCTGCTAATGGTAGCCACCAGAGTGTATGCAGCTTCCGGTTTTGGTAACGCGTCACTCTCACTTCTTATTTGTTAACGTTTTGGTGTGTATATAACTTTCCCTCGATTCCATTGGCTCTAGCGGTTATAAAGAGATTTCATTCATCAAAATCGAGCAAGGGGGGCCAGAGATAGGTCAAATCCACCCAAATGACCCCAGAAGTGGGGGTTTTTGGCTAAATCTCTCTAAAAGGTCAAATGTCACTTGTTTTGCATCAATCTTGATACAGGGTACTTATTATATGTTGTACTTTGGATTCTTAAAGCTTTTAGTCTACTAACCCATCATCCAAGGGTGGTTTTCAGTATAAGTAAAATATAATTTTTGGACGGACACTATAATTTACAGTTTTTTACTATGTAAAATCTGAATTTTCTTTAAAATAAAAAACATCTATATTGATTCTGACACTTCTACATCCAACTCACAGGTTTATCATTACTTTGAGAAAAAAGATTATTAATTTAACCCTTTTAGAAGGGAAGATATGGTCATTTGTTCTGGGAATGTCATTTTCGAGCCTGAGACCTGAAAAACAGGCTCAGAGCTTAAAAAAGGCAGAATTCTTAAAAAAGGCAGAAATCTGAGAAAACGATGGTTCTTTTTTTATTCAAAAAATTATTTTAAAAACACAGAATTCTGAAATAAATAGCCAAAATACTGAGAAAAAAATAATTTAAACATTTTTTAAATTTTGTTTTTGTTTCAGAATTCTGAGAGAAAGAAATATTCTGACTTTCTTTTTTTTATTCTGGAAAAAAGTCTAATTTCTGATTCTCTCGTGACGACAAAGAGGGAAATGAAACAGCAAAGTTTAATTTAAGATGAGAAGCATGTTGTTTAATTAACGGTGAAAGACCCCCTTTAAATGCATTGATGTCATTTCCTTCAATTCAACGTATTCAATATCAATATGAACAGTGACGGTCTGAGGAAACCAAGGTAACAGGATGCTGCATGAAAGGGAAGCTTTCCTCTAAATCCACTGACTGCAGCCTCCAAGAACAACATGGCAGCTATTCACGCAATAGTGTGTAAAATGTTTAAAAACATCTAATTTGGGAGGTATGGAATTCAGTTCTCTCCACTGTCTTATAGAAAGTGAGCTTCAATCAACCTTATGTCCTTTTTTGGAAATGCTAACACATGAATACATGTGGAAATCAACTTATAATTGACTATAAGCAATCTTTATTTCAAAACTAGCAATTTATGTTTGAACACCAATGGTAGAAGTCAAAAACAGACGGACATAATGCCTCAATTTTAAACCATTTCAATATTAAATGACCTTGTAGAGTCCTTTTTCTCCACTGATTGACTTTAAGGGCGTGTTTTTGTTAATTATTCCTACCGTTAGAAGATGGATCTAGGGTTGAGTCATTCCAATGTGCCAAATCACTATTTTAGTTTTCACAATTGTGTTTAGAAACATTGCAAGTTTATTTCTGTTCATCGGCAGAAAAAAGGTTTTGGTCAGATCAGATTTTTTTGTTGTGAAATTAGGATTCTGACAAAAGTCAGACTTTTTCAGATTTATGAGAAACATTTTTTTAAATGTTTTTAAAATAATAGTCAGAATTAAAAAAAATCTGACTTTTTCTCTGAATTTGGTAAAATAAACAGAATTTGAAAAAAAGTCTGGAATCTACGAAAATATAATTGTTGGGAAAATACTGAATGTTCCTTCTGTATCAGAGTAGCACATGATAACAGAGGCCCACGTAGCCGTGTACGTAGCAGGATGTCTGACTACATGGATGACGCTCATGAGACACTGTGTTGAAGTTATGATAGCTATGTTCCTCAGATTGGCATGATGACACAGCCCCTAGAGAGATAGGCATATGACTGTCATGTGTATTGCTTACGCAGGCCTTAGTTAATCTGAACTAATGTCAGAATACTGCTTTGAACCAGTGTTCCTCCATCTTGTTGACTGTAACACCCTCTCTTGTAGCATCTTGAAGGACACTGTTCGGGTACTATTTGTCCCATGCAGCTCTGTGTGTGATGACTACTTCCATTCTTCCAAGGATAATAAATACATGTATCCTGTTATCGAAGACCAAGCCGGTGAAAAGTGATATTTTTCTAACAATACGTTTTCAACTTTTTTCAAAAAAATCTGAATTCTGAAAAAAAAGCCAGAATACTGAGAAATCAATAATTCAAAGTTTTTTCTCGGAAATCGGAAAATAAAAAAATATCTGAATTCTGAAAAAAGTCTGAATTCTGAAAAAAGTCTGAATTCTGAAAAATATCTGAATTCTGAAAAAAGGGGGGAAATCTGAGAAAATACATAGTTTAGAGTTTTTTTTTTATTCCGGAAAAAAAGTCAGATTTCTGAAAATAACAATAGTTCGGACTTTATTCTCAAAACTCTGAACATTCTTACTTGCTGTTTCTTCTCAACTCCGTGCTTCCTGGTATACATTGATTGTGTATTCATGTTTTTATATGTTCAAATGGTTCTGTTTGAAAAAGGGTTTTTCAGAGACGATGAGTCAAAGCTCTGCTGGGAATTAATCATCTCAAGTTCATAGATTTAGTCAAACTGATAGTCGCTGATTTATAGAGTGATTTTATTTTATGTTGTTCTTCTATGTATGTTTGCTAAGTGCCTGATTAGATATAAAGGATACATCATTGTTTATCCAATGAATACAATATTTTACTGATACGAGTTATTAGTTTGATTTTAATGTTTGTTTTCTACCGTTTTGAAAAATGACAATGAATTATGTTTGTGAATGATTCCACTGTAAACATTTTCAAAATAAAAATAAATTCTTCCGACATTTACAAGCCCTTTATTAACACTCCTTCTTATTCTATTTAATAAACAATAATGAGGTACATTCCCTCATGGGAAGACGACGCATGATTAGACTTTTTGATTTTTTGAGCGAGTGTGTTTCCATCAACCTGGTCTCGTGACTCCACCACGACTCCTTAACACCGCAGTACGTGGTGGAGTCACGTATTCTGGTGAGACCATTGGTTTCCATCCATAGTGTGTCCAGCCATTTTAAAACAAGGATCCTAAATCCGCCAACAAGACTTTATTAGAACAGGGAAATGTTTAGTAGACTGTCTGACCTCGGTTTCAGTTTCAGACAAAACACACAAATCAAAGTGAAGAAAATACAGTCCAAATACTTCTGTTTTTCTAGTGCTTAAAAGGTCAAATGAACTACTTTAAATACATTATACTTTAAGTTATCCCAGTACTCCTGCTCCAACTACCATCAATGTTTACAAGTTTAATTCATTATATGATCAATATGTCATCATTTGAAGAAGCAGAGGTGGGAGAAGTACTCAGATCTGGTACTTGACTAAAAGTAGAAGTACTCAGATCTGGTACTTGAGTAAAAGTAGAAGTACTCAGATCTTGGACTTGAGTAAAAGTAAAAGTACTCAGGTCTTGTACTTGAGTAGAAGTAGAAGTACTCAGATCTTGTACTTGAGTAAAGTAGAAGTACTCAGATCTGGTACTTGAGTAAAAGTAGAAGTACTCAGATCTGGTACTTGAGTAAAAGTAGAAGTACTCAGATCTTGTACTTGAGTAAAAGTAGAAGTACTCAGATCTTGTACTTGAGTAAAGTAGAAGTACTCAGATCTTGTACTTGAGTAAAAGTAGAAGTACTCAGAATACTTGATCTGTACTTGAGTAAAAGTAGAAGTACTCAGATCTTGTACTTGAGTAAAGTAGAAGTACTCAGATCTTGTACTTGAGTAAAAGTAGAAGTACTCAGATCTTGTACTTGAGTAAAAGTAGAAGTACTCAGATCTGGTACTTGAGTAAAAGTAGAAAGTACTCAGATCTGTTACTTGAGTAAAAGTAGAAGTACTCAGATCTTGTACTTGAGTAAAGTAGAAGTACTCAGATCTGGTACTTGAGTAAAAGTAGAAGTACTCAGATCTTGTACTTGAGTAAAAGTAGAAGTACTCAGATCTTGTACTTGAGTAAAAGTAGAAGTACTCAGATCTGGTACTTGAGTAAAAGTAGAAGTACTCAGATCTTGTACTTGAGTAAAATTAGAAGTACTCAGATCTTGTACTTGAGTAAAAGTAGAAGTACTCAGATCTTGTACTTGAGTAAAATTAGAAGTACTCAGATCTTGTACTTGAGTAAAAGTAGAAGTACTCAGATCTTGTACTTGAGTAAAAGTAGAAGTACTCAGATCTTGTACTTGAGTAAAAGTAGAAGTACTCAGATCTTGTACTTGAGTAAAAGTAGAAGTACTCAGATCTTGTACTTGAGTAAAAGTAGAAGTACTCAGATCTTGTACTTGAGTAAAAGTAGAAGTACTCAGATCTTGTACTTGAGTAAAAGTAGAAGTACTCAGATCTTGTACTTGAGTAAAGTAGAAGTAAGATCTTGTACTTGAGTAAAAGTAGAAGTACTCAGATCTTGTACTTGAGTAAAAGTAGAAGTACTCAGATCTTGTACTTGAGTAAAAGTAGAAGTACTCAGATCTTGTACTTGAGTAAAAGTAGAAGTACTCAGATCTTGTACTTGAGTAAAAGTAGAAGTACTCAGATCTTGTACTTGAGTAAAAGTAGAAGTACTCAGGTCTTGTACTTGAGTAAAAGTAGAAGTACTCAGATCTTGTACTTGAGTAAAAGTAGAAGTACTCAGGTCTTGTACTTGAGTAAAAGTAGAAGTACTCAGGTCTTGTACTTGAGTAAAAGTAGAAGTACTCAGATCTTGTACTTGAGTAAAAGTAGAAGTACCAGAGTGTAGGAATACTCTGTTACAGTAAAAGTCCTGCATTCAAAATGTTCCTCAAGTGAAAGTAGAAAAGTATTATCATCAAAATATAGTGAAAGTAGAGACAGTAAAAGTAGTCATTGTGCAGATTGTTCCATTTCAGAATAATATATATGATATGTTTTATAATGATTGATCATGAAAGTGTTCTCAAAGCTGGTAAAGGTGCAGCTAGTTTGAATGACTTTGTATACTGCAGGGTAGCTTGTGGATTTACTCCAGGTGGAACTAAAGTCTGATTTAACACTTGATTATATTTCACATCATTCATCCACATCTGAGAAGTAACTAAAGGTATTAAATACATGTAGTGGAGGAAAAGTACACCATGTACCTCTGAATTGTAGTGGAGTAGAAGTACAAAGTAACATAAAATGGAAATACTCAAGTAAAGTACAAGTGTCTTCAAATGGTACTTTATTTATGTAATAGAACAGTACTACTCTTGTTCTTGGTCACAGTGAATGAGCAGCTCCATGCTTCACCACCAGGGGGCAGCATTTAGCCTGACACTTCTTTCCAAACACTTCTGTATTCACTATGAGGCATTTAGCAGTACTCTATAAGTCATTCAAAACCTTAAAGAAGTCAAAGTACGGTAACACCTTCCCTATCACTGTTATGACATGTTAGAATACATGTTACTGCTGCAGTACAGTGTGTATTCTCAACAAATATTGAGAATAATCACAAACATTCAAACATCTGGATGGAAAACTGTAATCTGAAAAGTGAACGTCATCATAGGGCAAACCATTAAAGACAGATCAAGAATGAAAGCCTTTGTGAGTTATCATGTCTTTCTCCAACAAACCACACCACAAGTCACATCTCAAACCACACCACAAGTCACATCTCAAACCACACCACAAGTCACATCTCAAACCACACCACAAGTCACATCTCAAACCACACCACAAGTCACATCTCAAACCACACCACAAGTCACATCTCAAACCACACCACAAGTCACATCTCAACCACACCACAAGTCACATCTCAAACTACACCACAAGTCACATCTCAAACCACATCACAAGTCACATCTCAAACCACATCACAAGTCACATCTCAAACCACACCACAAGTCACATCTCAAACCACACCACAAGTCACATCTCAAACCACACCACAAGTCACATCTCAAACCACATCACAAGTCACATCTCAAACCACACCACAAGTCACATCTCAAACCACACCACAAGTCACATCTCAAACCACACCACAAGTCACATCTCAAACCACATCACAAGTCACATCTCAAACCACACCACAAGTCACATCTCAAACCACACCACAAGTCACATCTCAAACTACACCACAAGTCACATCTCAAACCACACCACAAGTCACATCTCAAACCACACCACAAGTCACATCTCAAACCACATCACAAGTCACATCTCAAAGATTCTAACTCAAAGGTTTTATTGTCATATGCACAAAGCTACAAGAAATGGCAATGAAATGATTCTGACCTGAGCTCCTCCAACAATGCAACATATATAATCAAATAATAAAATACAAAAAGTAGTAAAGCAAAAAGACTAAATGACATCCATACAGCGTCTAGTTATCTTTATTTTGAGAAAGACTCTGAAGTGTAAGAGCAGATTGTCGGTCGCTGCAGCAGCACATGTTAACAGGAAGCGGCAAATAATTCAGAAACAAAAGCAGGAAAGAGGAATTACACTTCACTCAGTCCTGCACACATTAAGACCCTTCGTCTTATACCACGGTCACACTTTTGCACCTTCTTCACACTGTCCACACACCTCCTCACAAAGGGTAACACAATGGCTTTCTATAGGGTGTGTATAGGAGCAATGTTATGTGTATTGTTGGCATGTCAGTTTGTTTAAAGGTCCCCTATTATACTGTTTGTCATCAATATATCACAGGTCTCAGATATATACAGAACCTGTCTCTGATTGGCTGAAACACCAAACAGATCATGGCAGCATTACCCATAATCCCCTCTGTTTCAGCCCTGTTTCCAAAGTGCTGATTCTCTGTCTGTTACTTCAGATGAAAATAAGGAGCCCCTCCCCACGCCCCTCTGAGAGACATTTGGTTACAAAGAACTCAATGGTGCTCTAGGAGGAGATTCAGGTGATAAGGGGGGGGGGGGGGGTTACCTTGGTTGCTGATTGGCTAATGGTTACACAAGACAAACCATCGTTATGACATCACAAAGGGAACACAATCTGATCAGCTCATTTTCAGACAGGTTTTTATAGAAATGGATCAAAAAGAGAGAGAATCTTTGTTCCTGAAACTTTCAGAGTCTCTTTCCACAGAGGGGACACATGTTGATGAAGAAGAGACATGAAGAAGAGGGGACACATGTTGATGAAGAAGAGACATGAGGAAGAGGGGACACATGTTGATGAAGAAGAGACATGAGGAAGAGGGGACACATGTTGATGAAGAAGAGACATGAAGAAGAGGGGACACATGTTGATGAAGAAGAGACATGAAGAAGAGGGGACACATGTTGATGAAGAAGAGACATGAAGAAGAGGGGACACATGTTGATGAAGAAGAGACATGAAGCAGAGGGGACACATGGTGATGTAGAAGAGACATGAAGAAGAGGGGACACATTTGATGAAGAAGAGACATGAAGAAGAGGGGACACATGTTGATGAAGAAGAGACATGAAGAAGAGGTGACACATGTTGATGAAGAAGAGACATGAAGCAGAGGGGACACATGGTGATGTAGAAGAGACATGAAGAAGAGGGGACACATGTTGATGAAGAAGAGACATGAAGAAGAGGGGACACATGTTGATGAAGAAGAGACATGAAGAAGAGGGGACACATGTTGATGTAGAAGAGACATGAAGAAGAGGGGACACATGTTGATGAAGAAGAGACATGAAGAAGAGGGGACACATGTTGATGGAGAAGAGACATGAGAAGAGGGGACACATGTTGATGAAGAAGAGACATGAAGAAGAGGGGACACATGTTGATGAAGAAGAGACATGAAGAAGAGGAGACACATGTTGATGAAGAAGAGACATGAAGAAGAGGGGACACATGTTGATGAAGAAGAGACATGAGGAAGAGGGGACACATGTTGATGTAGAAGAGACATGAAGAAGAGGGGACACATGTTGATGAAGAAGAGACATGAAGAAGAGGGGACACATGTTGATGTAGAAGAGACATGAAGAAGAGGGGACACATGTTGATGAAGAAGAGACATGAAAAGGAGGATTTAGGTGACCTTTAAATTTGATTTATAATTCAATATTATTTTTGAACACTTGGTGATCAGCTGCAATGGTCTGTAGAAATAGGGTCATAGGTCACAGACTTTTTCTCAGAAATCTGAAAAATAGTCAAAGTTCTGGGAAAAAAGTCAGATTTCTGAGATAAAAAATTATTGTGACTTTTTCTCAGTAAATTAAATTACAATTCTGAATTCTTAAAAGCGTTAGAAATCTGAACAATTAAATATTTTAGACTTTTCTTTGTTTTTTAATCTGGAAAAAAAGTCTGAAATCTGTCAGAAACAAATTCAGACTTTTTTCTCAGATTTTAAAACATTTCATATTTCTCAAAAGGAGGAACACAGGTGGAGACCGCACACAGGTCTTAGCAGACGCCAGGAATACATACACAACTCATTCATGAACTCATGCATCTTGTAAACTCTCACTAAACCTAATAAACTAATCTGCATTCAAGGACTGGAATATCATCTGCGTACGATTACCCTCACCTGTGTAATAATGGCAAACAAAAACAGGACATTGGAACAAACAAATTGCCATTATTACATATGGTATACGATGTTTATACATTTACACATACTTACACATTGCAGAATACACAACTCCACCCCTCAAAGACTGCAAGCACTACTATTTAGACATACTTATTGGCTATAATATTCAAACTGTGTCTCTTCAAACACAAGCCAAGTCATTTTAAAACCCGATGCATTAGTAAATAGCAGAACTGTAAATGCAGCAGTACTTTGTATAACCTGCACAGACATATAAATGAATTACAGTCCTGGTCCTGCACATGTGTTTGAGCCTGGTGATCAAAAGTGAGCTTCCTGCGTCCTGATGTTCATTAACTCTTCTTCTGTGGTTTATGTGACTGAGACTTCACAGAGGAAACAAACCACAGAAATCTACTTTTTTTTTCGGGGACGTTCAACTCTGCCCCCACATCTGAGTGTTTGTAATGAGCAGACCTTAAACACAAACAATATGTACAAAAAAAACCCCCAAAAAACGTCATTTCTAAACCAGCATTATTTGAGATAACATTGTGAGTTACGCACACTATATAAATAACGAGATTCCTTAGCTTTCTAACTATATACAGAATGTTTTGTATTTGCTCTCCAATTATTTAGCAAAATATGTCGCATGACAAAAAAGGCCTTCATAATTTACGAATGAACCACACATTTGAAATGGACGATTGTATTTGAAGAGGAGGTTTGATTAGCAGAAAACCAATGAGAGCTCCAACCACAATCTCCCATTGTTTATTTAACTCTTTGATAAACAAGATGTCAATCAGACGGAGCAGACCCTGAATGCATTCTGTGGCAGGGAAAAAGAAATCCCAAATCGAATGTAATTTCTGTTTTTACGAGGAACGAGTGGTCTGCAGCTGTCTCTGAGTCTCAGACAGGAAGTGGAGAGAGGCTATAACGTGGTTTCACTTCAACACACAACATGTGCACACCAGACATTTAACCTCAATCATACACACTTTATGTATACACTTTGTTATACTTGCTCTGTGAGAGGACTCTTTAAAGTGCTACATATTGATATACACCTGAACATCAGCAGGAGAGGACTCTTTAAAGTAGAGACACTACATACTGATATACACCTGAACATCAGCAGGAGAGGACTCTTTAAAGTAGAGACACTACATACTGATATACACCTGAACATCAGCAGGAGAGGACTCTTTAAAGTAGAGACACAACATACTGATATACACCTGAACATCAGCAGGAGAGGACTCTTTAAAGTAGAGACACTACATACTGATATCCACCTGAACATCAGCAGGAGAGGACTCTTTAAAGTAGAGACACTACATACTGATATACACCTGAACATCAGCAGGAGAGGACTCTTTAAAGTAGAGACACTACATACTGATATACACCTGAACATCAGCAGGAGAGGACTCTTTAAAGTAGAGACACTACATACTGATATACACCTGAACATCAGCAGGAGAGAACTCTTTAAAGTAGAGACACTACATACTGATATACACCTGAACATCAGCAGGAGAGGACTCTTTAAAGTAGAGACACTACATATGCTTGTATCCGGTTCCCTCTCAGAGTCTCTGTGGATTTAGAGAGGAAACCGAGCTGAGAGAAGAACAGCTTTACTCAGAAAAAAACATCAGTAGTAATATTTCAAATTATAGTTAGCAGTTAGGTCTCATTTATTTCACTGCACGAGAGAAACTGGAGAGAGTCCGTGCAGGAAATAGATAACATGATGAGTGTTTTTCTCAGGGTTTGCTGCAACAGGTGAGCAGGTGATTTTCAAAAGTCTCCTCAGGTGTCCTGCATCATTAACGAGGAGGAGGGGAGCCAATCAGAGAGCATATACTGTAGGTGCAGGAAACCAAAAACCAAGAAGAACGTTAGCTTTTCAGTGTGTTAAAGCTCCCATGTCATGCTTTTCCGGTTATTACCCGTCCCCTTGTGTGTTATGAAGGTTTTTATGCATGTAAACGGTGTGCAGAGTCAAAACCCTCAAAGTACACCCTATAGCGAGTAAAACTCTAACACAGAAAATACCTCCCCAAAACGCCTCGTTGGAGATACGTCACTGCCCATTTGAGTCTTCCATTTAGTTCCAGGTACGGCATGATGTCATGCCGTACCTGGAACGAAATGGACCAATCCCGAAGAGCTATGGCCACACCCAGCGGCGCTGGCCGCACCCTCTGCCAGCCTAACATTTACTGTTGGAAGCTCTGGTTCAGTTCACAATCGATCCAGTCATGCCACTGCCAAGGACCTGTTTCCTGAAATGTGAGGAGAAATCTGAGCTGTTTGTCCTGCCGACGGAAGAACCACCACGAAGTCAGTGGTTGACATTTCTTTTTAACACTGTTCCTTCAGAGGTTCGAAGAACGTTACTGTGTGCGCGGCATTTCACAGACGAAAGCTTCCAAAAACATTGCCCAGTTTGAGGCCGGATATGCACAGCATTTGAAACTGAAGGACGATGCTATTCCTAGTTTGTTTGGACCGTTTGGAGCAGGGGAAGATTCGGGTACACAACCTGTAAGTTTGCATTGTTATTTGTGTATTTATCAAACAAGACTGTTTAAATGTGTAAACTGTGTCGGACTGCTAAGCCATTGACACAGTGCTAACTGTGCTAACTAAGTTGCTAGCGTTTCCATATATCAACTCTAATATCAGCAGATGGCCTTGCATACATGTATCTCATAGCAGGAGAATGTCTGCATTCACACACGAAATACCGATTGACAGTATACTCCGGGTGATTTGCCGTACGGTCAGTCGCAAAATGTAATTACATTATAGCTGGCGTAGCGTGTATGCTACCGAGCTAACCAACGGAGCTAGACATGGGTTTGCTCGGAAAAACATTTGTGTTATATCAGCTACAATGAATGTAGCAGACTACCCGTATAAGATTGCAATTGTAAACACGTTATTGCTAGCCTAATATGAATCACTAGCTTTTGTTCATAGTGGTTTTATTACACTAAACAAGCCCAGCTTACTGGGCTAACAACGTTGCTAGCGTTTAAATATATCAACTACAATGTCAGCAGATGGCCTTACATGTTTGTCATGGCAGGAGAATGTCTGCAGTCACACACACGGAATACTCATACAGTATACTCCGGGTGATTTACCGTACATTGTGACAGTACATGTACATACTGCATGTATAGCTAACGTGGCTAGCTATACATGCTAGCGCAAAACAATGTATTCATGCAAGTTACATTGAATGACCGAACGTAGCAGACTACCCGTATAAGATTGCAATTATAAACACGTTATTGCTAGCCTAATATGAACCACTAGCTTTTGTTCATAGTAGTTTTATTACACTACATTATAGTTGCCGTTCCTCCGAGCTAGCGTTCATATCGTGTTAGCTACCAAAGTAAACTAGGTTAGCATATTAGCTGGCAAGCTTACTGTGTTCATTAGATAGATGGATTAGATAGATCCACACTCCTACCACAACTACTACTAACGAATCTAAAACAACTAAGTTTCTCTAATATTTTGTGATTTGCATTTGATTTCGTCCAGCCAGATCCTGGCGGAAAATACATGACGGGACGACCACACTGATGCCTCGTCCTAAAAAGCCCCGGCTGCGCCCAGGCAAGATGCGAGGAGGAATGGATGATATACCGTGTATATATGTATATTTATGTTCATTTTGTACATTTCTAAAAATAAAGTTTAATGGAAATACTTAGTAGGCCTATCCTTTCTTCCCTGAATTATTTGCTCCTATAACATATCATTCATATATAGCAAACCATGATTTGATTTCTCATCAAACAGTAGTAGTTTATAACAGGTAAAAATAACTTACTCTTTGTTATGACCGGCTCGTAGGCCACAACAGAAAGACAAGGAGACATACACGAGTTTACAAAACCACGGCACATTTATTGTGGTAAATGCAGAGATAGGTGGTCGAGGGGAGAGGATCGCCGAGTTCGTCCTTCTGCAGCCGCTTTGGAGAGAGACAGGGGCCGCCGTGTGACTCCGGACAGCTGGCTAGCACCTCGGCTCCGGAGGTGTCCGTGATCGCGCTGATTAGCCTCTTCAGCTCCACCCCATCGTAAGACCTGCAACACACCTGCACAAAGGCCCTGGGGCCGTCACACTCTTCTATAACAACAGTTGTAGGTACAGTTCGGTTAGTTAGCGTATAAAATATACGGCTGTACCGACGCCATTATAAGACTGATGTTCCGAGAGCGAGCCGAAAAAATCACTGTTAGACATGGGCGGAGCCTCTCTGGTGGTTGACTAATCAGAACAGAGTGGCCGAGCTGACCAATCGGAGCACACTAGGCTCACAGGGAGGGGGGGGGGCAAGAGCTCCAACGAGTCGTTTAGTGGAGAGAGTGAATACTGCTGAATACACATGCTTGACAGAGATGCTGTATGAGAAACCAATGTGAGTTTGGAGAGATGCTGTATGAGAAACCAATGTGAGTTTGGAGAGATGCTGTATGCGAAACCAATGTGAGTTTGGAGAGATGCTGTATGAGAAACCAATGTGAGTTTGGAGAGATGCTGTATGAGAAACCAATGTGAGTTTGGAGAGATGCTGTATGAGAAACCAATGTGAGTTTGGAGAGATGCTGTATGAGAAACCAATGTGAGTTTGGAGAGATGCTGTTTGAGAAACCAATGTGAGTTTGGAGAGATGCTGTTTGAGAAACCAATGTGAGTTTACAGAGATGCTGTTTGAGAAACCAATGTGAGTTTACAGAGATGCTGTTTGAGAAACCAATGTGAGTTTGGAGAGATGCTGTATGAGAAACCAATGTGAGTTTGGAGAGATGCTGTTTGAGAAACCAATGTGAGTTTGGAGAGATGCTGTTTGAGAAACCAATGTGAGTTTGGAGAGATGCTGTATGAGAAACCAATGTGAGTTTGGAGAGATGCTGTATGAGAAACCAATGTGAGTTTGGAGAGATGCTGTATGAGAAACCAATGTGAGTTTGGAGAGATGCTGTATGAGAAACCAATGTGAGTTTGGAGAGATGCTGTATGAGAAACCAATGTGAGTTTGGAGAGATGCTGTATGAGAAACCAATGTGAGTTTGGAGAGATGCTGTATGAGAAACCAATGTGAGTTTACAGAGATGCTGTATGAGAAACCAATGTGAGTTTGGAGAGATGCTGTTTGAGAAACCAATGTGAGTTTGGAGAGATGCTGTATGAGAAACCAATGTGAGTTTGGAGAGATGCTGTTTGAGAAACCAATGTGAGTTTGGAGAGATGCTGTATGAGAAACCAATGTGAGTTTACAGAGATGCTGTATGAGAAACCAATGTGAGTTTGGAGAGATGCTGTTTGAGAAACCAATGTGAGTTTGGAGAGATGCTGTATGAGAAACCAATGTGAGTTTACAGAGATGCTGTATGAGAAACCAATGTGAGTTTGGAGAGATGCTGTTTGAGAAACCAATGTGAGTTTGGAGAGATGCTGTTTGAGAAACCAATGTGAGTTTGGAGAGATGCTGTTTGAGAAACCAATGTGAGTTTGGAGAGATGCTGTTTGAGAAACCAATGTGAGTTTGGAGAGATGCTGTATGAGAAACCAATGTGAGTTTGGAGAGATGCTGTATGAGAAACCAATGTGAGTTTGGAGAGATGCTGTATGAGAAACCAATGTGAGTTTGGAGAGATGCTGTATGAGAAACCAATGTGAGTTTGGAGAGATGCTGTATTGAGAAACCAATGTGAGTTTGGAGAGATGCTGTATGAGAAACCAATGTGAGTTTGGAGAGATGCTGTATGAGAAACCAATGTGAGTTTGGAGAGATGCTGTTTGAGAAACCAATGTGAGTTTGGAGAGATGCTGTATGAGAAACCAATGTGAGTTTGGAGAGATGCTGTATGAGAAACCAATGTGAGTTTGGAGAGATGCTGTTGAGAAACCAATGTGAGTTTGGAGAGATGCTGTATGAGAAACCAATGTGAGTTTGGAGAGATGCTGTATTGAGAAACCAATGTGAGTTTGGAGAGATGCTGTATGAGAAACCAATGTGAGTTTGGAGAGATGCTGTATGAGAAACCAATGTGAGTTTGGAGAGATGCTGTTTGAGAAACCAATGTGAGTTTGGAGAGATGCTGTTGAGAAACCAATGTGAGTTTGGAGAGATGCTGTTTGAGAAACCAATGTGAGTTGGAGAGATGCTGTATGAGAAACCAATGTGAGTT
>NW_022987879.1:257500-270000 GCF_902827165.1 Trematomus bernacchii
CAGCAGAGAGATGATAGGAATTTGGTGGAAAGGACACCGAACAATTACTTGTTGGTTTCTTCTTTACTTTTGTTCCTGATTTTACAGCTAATTCCGTCACATTTCCTTTTGCTTTCCAAATCTAGTTTGAAGTCCTGCTTTTCTCTCACCTTCATACAGGAAGTAAACCCCCACCCCTGTCAGCAGTGCCTTGCTTTTCTCCTGTACTCTTCATCATCCGTCTCAATCTGTCAGAACGTCTCTCGTTGACAGTCCTGGTGCCTCCGTGCTCCAAACAGCCCCCCACCCTGTGCTCCAAGCAGCCCCCCACCCTGTGCTCCAAGCAGCCCCCCACCCTGTGCTCCAAGCAGCCCCCCACCCTGTGCTCCAAGCAGCCCCCCACCCTGTGCTCCAAGCAGCCCCCCACCCTGTGCTCCAAGCAGCCCCCCACCCTCTGAGCAGAGAGCTGATACTCCTGATCTGATTCTCTCTCAGCCGGCAGGATATTCTGGGGTCCAAATGAAAAATAAGCAGAGTGCATGCTGGGAAAACATTCAGCTTCTGTTAGTGGATCTGCAGCTGTGGAGCTCTCACTGGGTTTAATGGTTTTAACTTGGTGTCTGAAGAAGAGGAGCAGCTCGGAGAGGAGAAACAGACATACTCTTAAGTATAGAGGAAAGTGACTTGCATGAGAATTTCAATAACAAGACAATAATCAAGAAACTCCCTCTGGGGGGAACTTTGGGATTTTAGCCTTTGAAGACCATTGACATGCACATAAACCTAGAGCACACTACAGGAAGGGGGAAACCCCCAACAAGCATGTCTTTAATGTTACTTGTAAAGCACTTTGAATTGCCTTGTTCTTGAAATGGGACTTCAAACTCAAAGATAAATGAATTGGCTTTTCCATCAAAAAGCATACTTTGATCGGCCTCAACATCATAAATCTGTGTCACAGTTTAATGTTACAGTTAATCACGTATAGACTGCGTTGTGTATTAAAACCCATTACAATATCTTACAGTTTTACTTAAGTCTTCATAACTTTCAGAAACTTCAAAAACATCGTCCATTTGACTTCAACCAAATCCCCCAAAAGATGTCTGCATGGCTTCTCCATCATTCCTCACAAGTGTTTTGACTGATCAACAAACAGAAACTGCAGAGGACTGAAATGAGCTCCTGCTGTGACCTCAGAGGCGTGTGGTGGGAGATGAACGCTCTAACTCTTCATAATTATCATTTTGCACTAAAAGCTGGAATGTTTTGTCACATTAAGGACAGGCTTCTGAAAGTGGAGCATTCCCCGCCGGCTGGATCAGTCCCTCAAGGACTGTTTATCCTGCGTCTAAACAACCATCATATCATGTTCATTCCCAAGGACGTACACAAACAAAAACAAGTGTTAGTTCAAAGAAGAGAGGCTGGGATGCCCTTGTCTGTGAAAGCATCAAACTGTGGATGTAAAGATGTTTATACTCTGCTTTCAAAGAGAGTATTAAACCGTTTATATAATAACACATATTATCTGTATTGCACTTTTGCTGCCAAAAGCCTCGATCATATGTCACTGCGACGCCGTACAAATATAAATCCTGCTGTGGACTTAAGTTCCTCTGGGAGTTAACCTAACACACATTTTCCAAATGAGTTAGGGGCCCCAGACTTCAGGTTGTGATGAGTTGATGCAGACTGAGAGGGGGAGAGAGAAAGATGACGGAGCGGCGGTGTCATGTTTCTGTAAAAGCACTCCAGAGTTTCCTCGGGGCAGGAGGGCTTTCCTTTGTGTTGAGTCCGGAGACATTTGCATATGATCCGCCTCCTGCCTTCGGATTGGCCGAGGCTCCGCTAACATGTGGAAACACACATCCAAACTTTTCTCAGTTGGAGCCAAAGTTTGGTGAGTGGAGGAGGATGGAGTGAGGCAGCAGCTGTATGAGTGAGTAACAGAGAGAGGTGTAGGAACAGAGACAGGATGATATCTTAATTATAAGCTTCTATAATTGTCTCCTGACCAGACTGGAGGTTTCTTTTTCAGTTTGTTTTGGTTATGGCTGAAAACTAAAGAAAAATGAATTTGATAACCATCTTATCTGATGATTGATACTCACAAACAGGATATTGTTAACTTCTATTTAAAAAGAAAAACGCTTTTGAAGTTATTCTAAATTTGAAACGATACACAAACTTTTGTTATTGGTTTGAAGGAATGTCAGTTTAGCAATTAGACAATAGATTGTTACTTCACATCATCATGCTGCTGGCTCTGCTTCTGGTTCTGAGACTTTGCTCTGACGCTCGCTCCTCCGAGTCCACGTCTAAAACTATCCAGTACCGGGTTTGGGAGGAGCAGCCGACGGGAACTCGGGTCGGCCGTCTGGTGGATGACCTCCGGCAGAGAGATGAAGGCGGTCCTCTGGAGGATTTCCAGGTGGTGGAGCACGGAAAAGCCCTTCCCTTCTCCATCAGCACTCGAGACGGGGTCGTCACAACACAAGGCCGGCTGGACAGGGAGGAGCTGTGCAGCGGATCGGATCTGTGCGAGATGGCGTTCAGCGTCCTCTACAGGAAGGGCGGTGCTGTAAACTGCCTGCGAGTTCGCGTGGAGGTGATGGACCTGAATGACCACAGTCCCAGCTTCCCCAGCGCTTTACAGGAAGTGGAGATCTCAGAGACGGCTGGCCTCAGGATGCGGATCCCTTTGGACCGGGCCGTGGATCCTGACGCAGGGCCTAATAGCCTCCAAACATACTCGCTGTCCGTCAATCAACACTTCACTCTGGATGTGACTGGTGGGGCAAAACAGGCGGAGCTGGTGGTGATCAAAGAACTGGACAGGGAGGTTCAGGCCACATTCGACCTGATGCTGGTTGCATGGGATAAAGGGAACCCCCCAAGGTCCGGGAGCACCTTAGTACGTGTTAATATTCAGGATTCAAATGATAACAGCCCTGTGTTTGAGGACAGCACCCCTACTGTGGAGCTATCTGAGGATACAGCCCGTGGGACAATCATCATCAACCTCAAGGCCACGGATCCCGACCAGGGTGCCAATGGGCAAGTGGAATATTCGATAAGCAAACACACAAGTCCGTTGGTTAAGAAGCTCTTCCTTGTTGATCCAGAGACTGGAGCTGTGAGTATCAATGCTCCTTTGGACTACGAGGTCCAGCCCTCTTACGAAGTCATCATACAGGCCCGTGATCGTGGGCCCAATGCAATCCCCACACACTGCAAACTGCACGTGAAGCTGAGAGATGTGAACGACAACGCACCGAGGATACACATGAACTGGGCTCCAGCCAACTCACCTGTGGCGACTGTGCTGGAAGGAGCCAAAGAAGACACCTTCATCGCTCTGGTGATGGTTTCTGATGCAGATGCAAGAGAAAATGGCAAAGTGAGAGCGCACATTCAGCAAGGATCTGGGCCTTTTCGCCTGAAACATATCCAGGGTGACAGTTACATTATTGTTACCAATGGCACCCTGGACCGAGAAAAGGAGACACATTACAACATCACTGTCATCGCCCAGGATTATGGGGATCCCCCACTGTTTTTCGTCAAACATCTGCTTGTCCATGTTCTGGACGAGAACGACAATGCCCCGGTGTTTTCCAACTCCCTCTATAAGGCGTCCTTCAAGGAAAACAACGTGGCGGGCTACCACGCTCTCAAAGTTGAAGCCTACGATGTGGACTTAGAGTTCAGTGGAAGAGTGTCTTACTCCATACGCAACTTAAATGAAGTGGAAATGAGCGCAATACCCTTCTCCATCCACCAGACCAGTGGTGTCATAAGCGTCCAGAAGCCGCTAGACTTTGAGGAATCCCGCAGTTATACTTTAATGGTGGAGGCCATTGACCAGGGTTATCCACCTCTCACCAGCACGGCCTCGGTCCAAATTGACATCCAAGATGTGAACGACAACTACCCAATTATCAAAGAGCCAAAACCCAGAAACGGTGTTGCTTTTCTAAATGTACCAGTCAATACAGACAAGGGGGAGATTGTGACGGAGCTGGGGAATGAAACGGAAGATGGATCCACACCTTTGCCGATTAATCGCTCAGTTGCAGAGGGGTTCGTTGGATTCCTTGCGTCCACCATAAAGGCCGAAGACCCAGACTCGGGGGTGAACGGACAACTCAGCTACCTCATCACGGATGAAAACCCTAATGGACTGTTCTTGTTGGACGAGGCTACAGGCCAGCTGTTTGTTAACACCACTAATGCTACTGAGCTAATTGGGAAAACCTTTAAAGTCAACATTGCTGTTTCTGACATGGGCACTCCTAGCCTGACAACCAAGGCAAGTCTAGAGGTGACTTTCATCAATCTTAAAGACCATCTGAAGAACTCCTCACCTGGTAACAGAAGTCATCTCAGCTTCACTATGATGATGGCGATCTGTTTTGGTGGCACCTGTCTGCTGCTCCTGTTGGCCTTCGCTTTGGTGACGACCTTCTGCCGCCCCGAAAAACGTGACAGCCGGGCATACAACTGCAGACAGGCCGAGTCCACCTACACCCGCCACCCTCGACGCCCCCAGAAGAACATCAGGAAGTCTGACATTCAGCTAATTCCCGTCATCAGAGGCCGAAAAGACGATGATAGTGAATCCCAGCCACTGGCCCCGCCTCCAATGACGTCAGACGAGGAACAAACTGAGAGGCAGTATACCTTAACGCCATCAGTCTTAAATACAAGCTTCCATTCCCAAGGCTTCCCAGAAGGGGAGTCCACCCACCACTGTAAAACGCTCCGGAAACCTGGAAATATCGAACTTGATGGCACTTTGCCATTAACACCCGCCACATCGTACAGGACGCTTCGGAAATCCAGGAACCCTTCTTCATCTTCTTCTTCTGTGTCGCATTCGAGCACCTTGAAGCGTCCAACTCACGTTAAAGAAGAGGAGGCACAGCAGAGTTCATCCAGCCAGGCGACTCTCAGGAGGCCGAGGACTTCAGAGGGAAGAGGACCTGAAGCAGAACATCGACAGATGCTTAGAAACCTGGTTCGTCTGTCCATGGCCGCCTTCGGAGACTCCATCCAGCTTTCCTCAGCTTCCCCAGAAGTGCAGGTGAGAGGCAGAAACTTTCCTACAATCCCAGTACTAACCATTTATTATTGTTGCATGGTCCTTGTAAGTTAATTAAGATCATCTTTGTTTCTTAATGTGGAAGTCAGTGTGCAAAGTTAACTTCATATATTGATCATTATTTTGCGTCAAAAGGCAGAACGAGGCAAGTTGATTTATTACGCACATTCAAACAGTTAGGTAAATCAAAGTGCAAACGGGACACTTTATACAATTACATTTAAAAACATTGCTTGATAAGCCAGGCTATATACAATAAGACAGTTATAAAATACAGGAACACAAGGTAACGTGCAGTTTGTGAAAGTACATTCACCTTTCATTTTCGTTAGACTTCTGCTCTACTACATTTTGGAATACTATGTATTATATTTACTTTACAATTTATTTAGTAATATTTACTTAATAGATTGAGAAAATGACAAACAATACTTTTGGTATGGATTAAACATGATATTGAAGTAACTAAAACCATGAGTGTGTTAACAGGAAAGGAATTGGCAGTCATTTTGATAAGAAGTTATTTGTTACTTTTACTCCTAATACTTTAAATATAATATACAAATGTTTCCGAATCACACGTAAATACTTTTACTTAAGTATCTCTCAATGCAGTACTTTTACTTGAAAATGTGTATGTTTACAGTCCGGCTGGTTATTTGAGTCTCAGGCTTGTTTCAAAAGAAGTGAGAGTTGCAGGCCATTAACACTGAAGTTGAAAATAACTTAAATGCAAGTTTGTCAAACATACCCATTTAAATATCATTAATAATTTAAATAAACTTGCAGCATGATAGCGTCAACATTAAGGCTAATGCGCTACTGCTGCTGGCTCTCATTTAAACGCCATTTAAACGTGTGATCACATTTATTTCAACATGTGCTTACAGTTAATGTTGAAGTAATGAAGTCTCCCCCTGCAGGCTCTGAGATTAATCTGAAGTGAAGTCCATTAGAGAGTAAGAGCCTCCCCCACCTCCCCCACCTCCCCCACCTCCCCCACCTCACGCACAACTTCCATTATCCCAGCAGCCTTTTTCAGCCTCCTGTATGAGACAGCCGGGTGTAGGTGTGTGTGTGTGTGTGTGTGTGTGTGTGTGTGTGTGTGTGTGTGTGTGTGTGTGTGTGTGTGTGTGTGTGTGTGTGTAACTAGCTGATGGATGGCCAAAAAGGCAGTGGGTTTATTCAGGTGCTCATGTGTCACAGACAGTAATCCCCCCCTCAAGAAACTCTGACAGTCCTTTTTACAGAATATCACATATCAGATTCATATTGAAACCAGGAGAGGAGTGGGGGGGGGGGCTCCTCTTAGACTCTGTTGGATGAGGCGAGCCAAAGTAAGCTGTGATGTGTTTGTAGTGTAAGCTAACACCGCTCTGACACGCCGCTCCGTCACTTACAAATGACCCAAACATCACTTTTACTGAGGCTGAGCTGCTGCGAGAGGAAAGAGGAAAACAGCTCGGGTTGAAAACAGAAACTCTGAGGGGAGCAGGATGCACGGACTGTCGGTACAAAGATTTAACCTTTACAAGAGTTTGACCAAATAGCTTCATGAATCAACTGGTGGTTAAATGCGTGGTTAGAGGATTAAAGAGGGACCCAGTGCTTCATATGTAAGGCTCATGTGGAGGCAGACATCTGTCTACATACCTGGGTCACATTAGATAATAAGGTTAACAAGATAAATGTGACTTTCATTTGACTTGTGTTTAGAGGAATGTGGGTTGAATCAGGATCATTGTACTGACGTGCTGAGTGTTGTGTAATACTTAAACTAAAGAATGGAAAGAATAGTGGACTGAAGAATGCAAGAGTTAGTAAGTCAATAAGTAGGTAAGCAAGGAGACAAGTAGGTAAGCAAGGAGACAAGTAGGTAAGCAAGGAGACAAGTAGGTAAGCAAGGAGACAAGTAGGTAAGCAAGGAGACAAGTAGGTAAGCAAGGAGACAAGTAGGTAAGCAAGGAGACAAGTAGGAGACAAGTAGGTAAGCAGGGAGACAAGTAGGTAAGCAAGGAGACAAGTAGGTAAGCAGGGAGACAAGTAGGTAAGCAGGGAGACAAGTAGGTAAGCAAGGAGACAAGTAGGTAAGCAAGGAGACAAGTAGGTAAGCAGGGAGACAAGTAGGTAAGCAGGGAGACAAGTAGGTAAGCAAGGAGACAAGTAGGTAAGCAGGGAGACAAGTAGGTAAGCAGGGAGACAAGTAGGTAAGCAAGGAGACAAGTAGGTAAGCAGGGAGACAAGTAGGTAAGCAAGTAAGTAAGTAAGTAAGTAAGTAAGAAGGCATTAAGAACATAAGTAAGTCTTAATGGAAGTAAGCAAGGAGACAAGTGAGTAAGAAAGAAAGAAAGTAGGCAAGTTAGTAAGTCAATAAGTAAGGAAATAAGTAGGTCAGCAGTTTTTAAACACACAAATACAAAGAGCTTCACAAACATAAAGAATAATGGACAGAGCAAACTGTTGTCTTCGGGTCAAATCTGACCGATTTACTGCTTTCATCAATCATCACTTTTTAGTTTTACATTCGATTGCATCAAAGCTTCATGATATCCTTCACTGAGACTTTTGAACATATGACATTACTGATCACCACTTTCATTGAGTTTAGGATGATTTAGTCAACTTTGAAACACCATGGTGTTCCCGGTCACACACACACACACACACACCACACACACACACACACACACACACACACACACACACACACACACACACACACACACACACACACACACACACACACACACACACACACACACACACACACACACACACACACACACACACACACACACACACACACACACACACACACACACACACACACACACACACACACACACACACACACACAGAACAATTTGACACATGTCCCGCTCTTATGTGCCCATCCCCCCACATGGATCACACCTGGCACACACAATACATGTTCAGTGTCTATTCTTTGTATAGTTACTGCAGTGTTTCATGTATACCAGTAGTCTGATACAATATGTACAGTTTGAAAGGGTGTTCAATGAAATGTGGTGATGATTAATGGTTTTTGGGTTAATGTCATAGCAGTTAAAACAGGACCGGTCAAATGTGACCGCCATCACCAAAGTAAGGGGGGGGGGGGGGGGAACACGAAGACAACAGGAGGGTAATGACTCAAATGAACAGGGATGGTGGTAATGTTCCTTCAATAATACAAACACAAAATGTCCTTGGCATACTTTTATACATATGTCATCCCAATTAGGCAGTACATATAAATATCTTAAGGGTTCTTGCTTAAGGGGATCTAGCTTCACTTCAATATAAATGTAATTATTGACTTAATTGACTTCTTTATTATTCCTTTATTTTCGGAGCTGACAGAGTTGATTTCCTTAAGAGGAGTAAAGGAGGGTGGGGTTTCTCTGGAGCCAGCTTATTGTAGAACTTTCAGCCATAATCAGTTACAAAAAGGGTACGTATCGCTTTTATTGAGACCATTAGGGATATTTCCAACGTACAAAAAGGTAGAGGACACGTCTTGTTAAAACTCAGACCCGCGTCACAGAGGGCAAAGGTCACCGCTAACGCCCAGCAGGCCGGACAAAGAGCTCGGGCCACATCCCAACGTGAATCCCATCACAGAAAGGAAGGAGCCTTTTTCTTTTTACCCAGCATCCTCCTCTCCTCTGCCTCCCAGTAGTCGGCCCAGTTGGCACTCTAGGCGCCTGGGAGGAGGGGGATTTATTGTTCACCTCCACCTACACACACACACACACACACACACACACACACACACACACACACACCACACCACAACCACACACACACACACACACACACACACACACACACACACACACACACACACACACACACACACACACACACACACACACACACACACACACCACACACACACACACACACACACACCCCACACACACACACACACACACCACACACATTGAGTAACTGGCCAGAGAAGAATAGGCTTTTACGTAGAGGCCATTTCCTCTCGCTGCAGCAGCATGCACGTGAAAAAACACACAAATGTCATGGCTAAAACAAGGTAATATATTAGCGTGCAAGGACACACATACACACACACACACACACACACACACACACACACACACACATGCATGCTTACTTTACCCAGTGTGTGTTAGTGTGTGTGTTTCCTCCCCTGTGTGCAGTGTGTATCCGCTGTATAACAGAGCTGTCAGCAGAAAGCTCTTTGCAGTGAGACGGACGCAGAAGCTTAGTTCTCACACTGTGCAACTAAAGAAAATGTTAGTTCACTTTCTACCTGCACCCACTGTTTAAACCAGCTAAACCAACACAAACACACACTCAGTGTTTCAGAGTGATACAGGCAAAACATCTAGATCTAGGAGAGGATTAGTCCTATGGAGCTACAAAGTGTTAGGTTCATTCAAAACTGTTATAACATCAGTTTAGGATAAGCTTTTGATATTTACCTAAGGTTAACCTGTTCCACTCTGATTGGCCTGTAAAGTGAGCCTTTACTTTGCATGTGTATTTAGTTATCGTAATTTTAGAAATATCCTAATTCTTCTACAGCTGAAAAATAGTATCTTGGCTAACTGTGGCACATTTACAGCAGACATCTTTATTAATGTGCACTAACCCTGTACCTTATAAAGCCTTTTAAAATGTTGTTTTACGACATAAATACGTCAGTAAATACTTTAAAAAAAGGCTGTTGCTAACAAGTGTCTAAATGAGACGACTGAACATCATCATGCCCATCATTAAACACCTTTAGCTTAGCGGTGGTGACGTGAAGTCATGTGACCGTGCTGTAGTTCCTTTATAGCCCAACATTAGCCTCCTTTAGCTTAGCGGTGGTGACGTGAAGTCATGTGACCGTGCTGTAGTTCCTTTATAGCTCAACATTAGCCTCCTTTAGCTTAGCGGTGGTGACGTGAAGTCATGTGACCGTGCTGTAGTTCCTTTATAGCCCAACATTAGCCTCCTTTAGCTTAGCGGTGGAGACGTGAAGTCATGTGACCGTGCTGTAGTTCCTTTATAGCCCAACATTAGCCTCCTTTAGCTTAGCGGTGGTGACGTGAAGTCATGTGACCGTGCTGTAGTTCCTTTATAGCCCAACATTAGCCTCCTTTAGCTTAGCGGTGGAGACGTGAAGTCATGTGACCGTGCTGTAGTTCCTTTATAGCCCAACATTAGCCTCCTTTAGCTTAGCGGTGGTGACGTGAAGTCATGTGACCGTGCTGTAATTCCTTTATAGCCCAACATTAGCCACCTTTAGCTTAGAGGTGGTGACGTGAAGTCATGTGACCGTGCTGTAGTTCCTTTATAGCCCAACATTAGCCACCTTTAGCTTAGCGGTGGTGACGTGAAGTCATGTGACCGTGCTGTAGTTCCTTTATAGCCCAACATTAGCCTCCTTTAGCTTAGCGGTGGTGACGTGAAGTCATGTGACCGTGCTGTAGTTCCTTTATAGCCCAACATTAGCCACCTTTAGCTTAGCGGTGGTGACGTGAACCCAACATTAGCTTCACGTTATCCCTGCACCGCTCTATAAACTATTAAATAATGTATCTTCAGATCAAGTCATGACTCTAACCCTCCTCTTCCTCTCCTCTCCTCCTGCAGCAGATCTCCCAGCTCCTCTCTCTCCTCCGGCAGGGTCAGCTGCAGCCTCGGACCAACTTCAGAGGAAACAAATACTCTCACCGCAACGGCAGGTCAGTCCCCTCACCCTCCTCTTCCTCATGATCATCTTTACTCAATATAAAACCTTCATCCTCCTCCTGTGGTGAGTCCGCCCTCGCTCTGTCTCATGTGGTCTGAGGGTTTCAGAATGAAAACATTAAGAGAGACGCTGGGTTTGAGGTTTCTCACCACACTTCAAGATGTTGTTTCCGAGCAGATTTGACGCCAGGAATTCCCGCTTTCTTCCCATCTTCTCCAGTCAGTTCCCTAACAAGGGTCACTTAACACAACCACAGTCTCTTCCACTTGACTTCACACAGACTGAAACCCTCAGAAAGATCTTGATGTGGATTCTTCCCTCCTCTTTTCCATCTCTTCCTCTGCCAGCTGCAGGTTTCTGTGATCAAACCCCTCTGATAGCAGGACACGCATTAAAGGGGAATGCCACCTAAGACTCACAGATGTGTATTTCCTGAACCAGGACAGGTTGTTTTTGAAGAATCAGGAATGTATATAGGGAGGCAAAGTCCCTTCCCTTCCAGTGTCTGAAATAGTTTTAGGGTAAATATCAAGAAAGATGAAGAAAGAAATTATGACTGACAACAAGTAGGAAAATATCAAATAATCGTTTATCAGTTTTTCATTTATTGTGTATTTGTGACTTGTAATGTTTTTGTATTTGTTACTTGCCTTAAAAGTCACGATACACAGTAATTAAAAAACTGATAAAGGATAATTTGATATTTTCTTACTTATCACTTAGCAATTTAGCTAACTGCAGCATTTTCACATCAAGTATTTTATACTGATGTTCAGTAAGTTGTACTTAAACAAACAAATAAAGACAGACTGAGCATCAAATTCAAAGTATTGCAGATCTGACATTTGATATTGTACAGATATTAATACATCTATGAATTGGTATGTGCCATCTATATTGAGCAGTGCTGATTCCCATTTGAATTGTGCCAATAATTACACATTTGATCATTTAAAATATATTTTTTTAAGTTCCTAAAAGTTTGTTGTTGTCCCATCTAGTTTTGTATCTTGCAATATATGACCAACTCTAGCTAGCAGAGTTACTGAGCTCTGCTCCACATATTAATGTAAAACCATCTGACATGATGTGTTTTACAATTTAAGACAAACTGTATCTCTTTAGTCACAAAATCATCTTAAATCTTATATTGATGAACATCATAAAACATACTCATACCGTAAGCTAATAAGGAAGTAAGCAAGTAAGTAAGTTAGTAAGCAAGTCAGTAAGTCAGTAAGTAAGTAGGCAAGGAAACAAGTAAGTAAGTATACATTTGGAAGTAAGCAAGGAGACAAGTAAGTAAGTTAGCTGAATATATATATAGCTATAAGTAAGCTATATATTTCCTCAATGTGGTCCACTAACGTGAGGGTCTTTGCCTCTTAATAACAAACCAGTCCAATCAATGGACAGCTCGTCTTGTGTTAGCCTATCAGAGCGGACGTTAGCTCTCTGTTGCCGTGGTGACAGACTGATGGACGTCTTCCTCAGAGTCTCTGACCCACTGACCAGCTGCCACTGAAATAACAGCAACAGACCAACAGGACGCAAAGTCAAAAACCCAATGTCACAGGAAGCGTGTCTCATAACCCCTGAGTGAGTGTGTGTGTGTGTGTGTGTGTGTGTGTGTGTGTGTGTGTGTGTGTGTGTGTGTGTGTGTGTGTGTGTGTGTGTGTGTGTGTGTGTGTG